>NC_033633.1:8241391-8297982 GCF_001540865.1 Ananas comosus | reverse complement strand
CTCTCTCTCTCTCTCTCTCTCTCTCTCTCTCTCTCTCTCTCTTCCTGTTGTCCTCTTTGGGCGGGCAGAGAAGCGACATGGTCGTTTCATCAGGAAAATGTTTTGGGTTGAGGTGTACCATGTGAAGAGTTGAGAGACTGACCATCCCTGAAACTTGCTGAGGCATAAACTGAGAAAAGAACCGACTTATTCAAACCAGCTTTCAAGATGCTAAATCCAAGAGGAGGATAAGGAGCATGTTTTAGGACTTTTGAGAGTGAATATAGCATATCAAACCCATGATTGTGCACTGCACAGAAGCACACTAATAAACCTATCTCCACAAAGTCTCTGATAGTAGCATGAATTGATAACCCTGCATGCCACAAAATCAGATGGTATTAGTATTTTAATTCAAAGTTTCGTGATAGTACTTTCATTCCAAGTTCTCAACTGTCGACCTCATTATCAACTGAAGAGGGAAACTGCAATAATGCTATATTTCTTAAGGAACCTTACCGACAAGGATTCAGATCCTGGCAGTGCCAGTCAGCACTGAGTGGCATGGACAAAGCGTACAACTGACTAGTACTGTATGAAGGGCATATGAGCACGGTAGGAAGTTAGAATCTGGAGATACTCCTATCGACATGTGCTCATATCCCCATTCTTTGTGCGTCTTTTTTATTAGATTAGATAGAAGTGTGTATCGTGCAATAATATGGACGGCACAACATGTAGGGGCCATCAAAGGTTTATAATATTCTGGGAATGGTTTATAATATTCTGGGAATACTATATACTTGGAATGGCAAGTATGTTACTAACTTAGCATGTCACTTGGATTCGGAGATTGTTAGGAACTTGTATATTCTAATTATGGACTACTAGTGATTCTTATCATGTATAGGAATGAGAATACCTCCCAACCCACAAAATCTAGTATTCCTACTAGTTCGGAAATGATTTCAGTACTTCACTAACACCTTTTGCAACTATCCAACCTCAGTTGAATCAATGATGTGAATATTTTCAATAGAAAATATGAAGGATTATAAAAATATTACAAATCTTAAACCAAATGGAGCCCTTATAGGCATCCAAATTCTTTAGATGACGAAGAATATTTGAAAAGTTCATTTATTCATGAAAATTACAAAAAGAAAGAAAAGGGTGGTTAGCTACAAATATAATAACATGACAAGCCCAGAAAATTCTTTTAATGTCTAAAATATCCGAATAAAGATGAGATAATTGTGTTATTTTTGAGAACAGAACAAATGAATAATTCGTGCAAGAAGTTTACCTAACTGTGACAGAACTTCCATAGTTAAGGAACCACTGCGCTCTAAAGCACTTGAGATAAGATCAAGTTGAAGAATGTACAATATTGAAAAATGGACCTCACAAAAGAGAATTAATATCTGTCGCACTTTTTGTTCGATGGAATGGCTCAATAAATATACCAAAAAGAAGCACACTGAAACAAAAGCAAGTTAGAAATCCATCAGATTAGAAAAGTTGCAGGACACGTAGGAGAGAGAAGATAACAAAAACAAGTTGAAGGGCACTTAATCTAAGTAGGAGGATGCTTAGGAGAAATAACTTCTCTAAGCGAATGCAAGCCTACCAACAGAAATACTTCAAAAAATCACAGCAAAAAACCAAAAAAGGGGAATAATTACATGAGTCATGTCTATCGCTAAAGAAATAACAGATTAATATCTGATAATATGATGGTTTATCATACTGAAAAGCAAAGTCCAAAAAGTTTCATTATGATTGGTGCTATTTACCAATGTGTGCACCAGCAAATGAAACAAATAATAGACAAGAAATGGAAGCAAAGCAATAAGAAACTTTAATTACAAATTGTTGAACTAGGGAAATCAAATAATGTTGCACCACCACAAAGGGGATGAAACATAGTAAAAGTGTTAATTCAGTTGTGACAAGCATTAAAGAAATATCTATATGACATGCCTGTAAATGACAATCAAAGAATGAATAAATGTTAATCGTGCGATGCATCATATAACATGTATTTTCCTATAAATTATGTATAACAGTTATGATATCACGGAGGAGAAAGAGGAATGCCCAGCTATTCTGCATGTTAGCAACTCAGTTATCTTATGTGACTATGCTGTCCATTGTTTACCTATGTAATGCTAACTCTCACAGACACCTAGTGATGGCTAATCCAGCTCATTAGTATCAATACACTTTTCAAAATAATTTAAAATGAAATCCATCCTCTAATGGATGGATTCCCAAACTCCTCATGAAGAATCTGAGTAAGACATCAATTATGATACAAACACACAATAAGTATAAATGTTCAAGTGATCAGGGCACGACAAAATACCATTATAACATCCTACATAAATAGCCAAACACTTCAGGAAACAGAAGCTTTGTTCTAAATAGCGGCCATGGCGGATTTGCATGCTCGGCGCTATGCTTTTTGCATAGTGGGACTCCATGGCGGTTTGGAACAAAGCGGGCCGCTATTATGGGTGTCCGCCATAGCGGATTTACATGCTCGGTGCTATGCTTTTGGCATAGCAGGCCTCCATGGCATTTTGGAACAAAGCGGACCGATATTGCAAGTGTAGCCTGCCTTGGCAGCCACCATATAGCTGGAGAAAAGCGGCCGCTGCCTGCCAACAAGTTAAATGCTGGCTTTTAACTGGGTTGTAAGGCTGCAATTCATAGTTTTATTCCTCTTTTCTTCTTTTTCTTCTTTCTTCCTGTGCTTTTGCTTCTTCCTTCTTCTTCTCTCCTCTTCTCCTCATCTAAATTTCTTCTTTTTCATTTTCTCCATTTTTCTTCTTCTTCTCTGTTGCTGCTGCTGCTGCTGTTATTTTTCTTCTCTGGTTTTCTTATTCTCTGTTTTACTTCCTCTTCTTCTTTTTTTCCTCTCATTTTTGGTTTACAGATGATGCCAATAGAAATATTGAAGTTTAATTACATGCTTATATATTTATTCTATTTTATATTTATTCTGTTAATTTGTATTTTAATTCTATATCGAACTTTTAACTTTTTCTGAACTTCATTTAGCTGCAGCCTTTTACTATTCCTATTTTAAATCATATCTTTACTTATTCTATTTTTATCTACTTGATTGAGTAGTAAAGCAGTAATAAGTTTATAATATATAATATTAAAAAATCAAGTCTGCCATGGGCACATAGCGCCTGCCATGTCACCCGCTATCCGCTATCAGCTGTAAAGACCCACATCCACTACATGCCCGCCACGCAACATTTAGAACATTGAACAAAAGCAAGTAAATAATGATAGGAGCATGTCACCGTACTATAAACAGCATGAATAAAGCCAGGTTTAATGACAAGAAGAAATAACAATGCTAAAGTAATTGCACGAGAACATTTGCGCAGTCCCCATGCTAGTGTAGCTATAATCAACACTATTGTGTCTTCTTCTTCTGCAGAAGGGGAAAAAAAAAAAAATCAAAATCAAAATATGATAGGATGTTGTCATTTTGATAAGATAGAGCAAAAAGAAAATTAAGCTGTACCAATTTATGAGGCCAACAATGAGTAATATTGAAATTAGGCCAATTCAGAATGCAGATAATTCAGCCATACACTTACCTTCAAGGGCCTCAACTGGGTGATCATCATTGGACGATTGCCCATGCTCATTATCCGGCAAATAAATAAAAACAGAATTATTTACAAGGTTACACAATGCGACAAAGACTCCAAGGCAAAATTGTGCAAGTAAAAACAATCCTGGAACAGAATAGTGCCACAAACCAATAGTTTCCCAAATCACCATATCCTGTTGAAAGCATTCAAAGTATCTCAATTTGTTTGAGGAGGAAAAAGTAAAAAAAAGCATAAGATAAAGAATCATACCCTTTGGAACTCTTTGTTAAAGAAGGTGAATGCCACATTAAATATATATGTGCTGGCAGCCCAAAGGAGGATGAACACTAAAAGCGACCCATTCAACCGATGAAATGGGACTAAAGAGGGAAAAGAATATAAAATATAGCCAACATATGCTAGTAGACCAAATGCACAGATACTAGTGAAGTTAAAACTCCAAAAAGTAAGTGCCAGTAACAATACCTGTCATAACCAACACTGAAAGCATTAAATGAGACCAAAAGAATAAGCTATAAACCTAAAATCCAGTAAGATAGTTCAATATAAAGATACAACTGTTCTTAATATCTGTATCATCTGTATAATGTATGCACAATTCCACTCATAGATACCATTTCATGAATGCTTGCACTAAACTATCTAAATTAGAAGTACAGAAGTATATGCTGAAATTGCACATTTAACTAGCAACTTCAAAGTAATATGTGAACTCTCAAATATGATGTTTGAGTGTTTGACGGTGAAAAGTAAGAGGAAGACCAAACTGCTATTTCTCACATCTTCAGGATGTAGAAATCCTTGAATATTTATAGCATCTTGAAGAACCATTAGAACTAAACCTAACTCGATTAGAGTAATAATAACACTATGCACCATTCTATACTAGCTTAACTTTTGTAGGAATAGATAAAGTTAGATGGTTTTGGCACGACATTAATTTCACTCCCCAGCTAACTGATTTGGATGCTACAGAAAAGTTTGGAAAGCAAACTAGCCATGTCCAGCACCAGCTACGATAACTATTTGTATATACTTTATATATTATGATGTATTATTAATTTAGTGAGTCACATGACTGTCATGTTACTCTTATATATGATTTATAAATACTGATGGAAACCCTAGTAAGGTGCTCTTTTCTCCACGCTTTCATGGTATTAGAGCCAACCCCTCTCTACCAATACAGAAGTCACCAACATTCTTATTGTATTTCTCATCGTGATCCCTTTCTCGCTCTCAATCTCTCTTCCCCTCTTTCTTTCAACTCCTATGTTTACTACTGCAATCAAATCTCTGCGACAATACCACTACAGCATTCTGTTATAGAATCAAACAGAGTCCTACTATGGTATTGGTTCAGTGTCCTGCTACAGTACCACTATAATATTACACTACAGTACTGCTGCAATATCATGCTACAGTATTGTTCAATAGTGTAACAACACTATCTCTCCAGGTGATTCATGGTAGTGAATACATCTTCGATCCTCTCATTTCTTCCCATTGTGAAAGTCAAACCCCTTACGTAACGACCTGACCCGCTAGCAATAATAACTCGTTGGGTCCAAACCACCAACCCAAAATGTTTAAGCCCAATTATTATTATTAGGGTTCATGGTCTCTTGTATACATGGTCTCTTATATACCCAATCATAACCCCATTCCCATCCAATGTGGGACTATTAGGGTGTCACACCTTGCCCCTCTTGAACTCACCAATACCACTTATTTGCAATGGAAGCAAGTATTCCTAAATATACTTGACAGCTTGGATTTAAATGCCGTGATACGGGATCGTGCCGGAAACTTGCCAGTACGGAACAGCACGGTGCATGCCGGGCCGTGCCGATGCGTGCCAGTCACAAAAAATACATGTGTGCCAACACATAATGGCATGAAATATTTATTTTCTTTAGCAACAAAATATTCTAACAGTTTATTATGTATCTTTATCAAATCTTTTGAACTTTATTGAGAAAATTACTTACTAATTTGAAGAATAGAGGGTTTTGAGCTGTGCCATCAGCACGGGAGCAATATCGTGCCAATATCTTGTTGGCACGATATGGCATGATAGATATGACCCGTACCGATAGGCACTTAAATCCTTGCTTAAGAGTTTTGGCATGGCATCACTTTGATGGAACAAGAAAATTCCACCTCAACAAGAAAATACCTAATCCAGAATATGCAGCATGGAAAAAGGATAATACCACGATCATGTCGTGGATTAATGCCACTCTCTTCCTGAGCATCCTTTAGGTGGTGATATCTAGTTCGACAAACACAGCCCGCAATGCATGGATGTTCATTGAGAAAAATTTTCCAGGCAAGACAGTATATACAGTCTTTGCTCTCAAGGCGGAGTTGAGAAGTATCAAAGAAAGGAGTGATGAGACTACATGCATGAAGTCAAGTCCGTTGGAGATGCACTACAAGTAATTGGCGAGGGGGAGTAAGATCACAATCTGGTGATGACCGTCCTCCTTGGTCTCCTAGTTGTGTATACAGACTTTGTCAGTGCGTTAAAGGCACATAGGACAACCCACTTGTCAGCAGATTCATCCATTACTGCTACATAAGGAGACAAAGGTCCAGCATTGATTGGTTCTCCAGTCTTTGGTGGCTCTTCTTCACAGACAGGAGCTTTCTACGCAAATCGAGGCCAAAGAAATTGAGGTGGCCGTGGAGGACGATCTTGAGGAGGCTAAAGACAGCGTGGAGGACGAAACCTCTTCCTTAATCATTGATCTTACGGAGCATATACCCCACGGTCACACTCAACTGCTTATCAGCAGCCTTCTCTTGCTTGAATTGGCACAGAGTATCAAATTTATAACCATACAGCCCTTCATTGCAGCATTTTAATCACCCTTTTGTTGCAGATAAAATGTCTCAAACCTTCGCTGCCATGAACCTACATGAGCCTAGTGCGGAATTCTAGTATCCAGATACTTGAGCTTTCAACATATGACAGTTGACCTAGACATATTTTCATTTGTTAAACCTTATATTAGGCATGATAAAATTTTGATTGGTGATATCAAATTCCTCTCATTCAGACAGGAGAAATCACTTTACACACAAAAAATCGATCCTTTACTGTTAAAATATCTTTGTTCCCTTCGTCAAAAAAAATATGTTGCCGATTCATCAATTCTGCCACTACTTTTGAATTTGACTCTTCTAATTTTTGTGTAAAAGACAAGCAAGCGGAAAAGGAGCTCCTTATGTGCACTAGTAAAGGGACATCACTTTATCCACTATCTTCTAAAGTTGCAAGCATTGGGAATAAGTCACAGTTGGCAATAGTTGCTTCTACGTCTAGTTGTTATCTTTGACATAGGAGGCTAGGACATCTTAGTTGGGCTGTTCTAGCAAAATTTGTTAAAGAAAATAAAATCTTTTTTGCCTTCCCTTCTAAAATAGATTTATCACTTTGTAATGCTTGTGACATTGAAAAATATGTGAAACTTTCATTTTAAGATCCTAAATTGAAGTCTGCTCATCTGTTTTGAATTGTTCATTCCGATGTGCAGCAAGCACATGCTAATTCTGTCTCTGGCAATAAGAATTATGTTTTATTTGTACGACGATTTTTCAAGAAACTTATAGATTTATCTTTTGAAGTTCAAACATAAAGTTTTCGAAACATTTCTGGAGTTCAAGGCAATGGTTACAAATACTTTTCAAGAAAAAAAATCAATATTTGCAATTTGATGGTGGAAATATGTGAATGAAAAGTTTTCCCAGTTGTTTGCACAAAGCGGTATTGTTCATAGGCTTTCCTGTCCTCACACACGACAACAAAATGTTGTAACTGGAAGAAAACATAGACATCTTGCAAACATTGTTAAAAATCTACTTTTTCAATCATGTATGACAAGTTAGTTTTTCGGCTGAAGCAATTCAAATGGCTGTTTTTCTTTTTGACTGCAGTCCTCTTCTGTTTTACAAGGAAAATTTACTATTCTCGTTTTGCATGGACATACTCCTAAAGAATTGCAATTGTTAAGGATATTTGGATGTCTTTGCAATCCTGATTTGCGAGATAATACACAACACAAGCTCTCCCCTATTAGTGTATTTGGATGTGAAACAATTATAAGGTGCTGTATACACTGAATGTCAATCAACTACTAACCAATATATCAAGAGTACAACAATAAAATATGAAATGGAAGTTTTCAACATCTAAAGTAAAATACAGTCTAATATAATCTGATAGGAACACAACAGAGGGTACAGACAACAATACTGTCCCGATAGCTGAGAACATACTATCTGGCTATAACTGTAGTATCCTTGTTATATTTATTAATTAATTAATTTACTTATTTATTTTTAGGTCGGTTGGTGCTAATTGAGGTGGCCTGGCTGCCACGTGCACCCATGCATGCTTATCAACAAATCAGGTGGGCATTGCCTAATTTTTCTTTACTTCTCTCTTTGTTCGACCGAAGCAAAGAGCTCGGTAGAGGTAGCCGCGAGCACGAGTTCGACGCCGACGACACGTCGCGAAGCCATTCGAGGGTACGGTTGGGATCGTAGCGCTGCGAGGAAGCTAGGCGAGGGTGCGTTTTCGCCGTTCTCGACGCCGCGTCGATGTCCGATTAGCCTTTGAGGTGAGTGTTCCGTTGCATTGCTTCAAGTATTGTCATTTCGAGCTTGGTGCTGATTTGCAGAATTTCCAGCGTCGACCGTCGGTATTTCAGTTCGTACTCGACGTAGGAGCGTCGGTTTTCGACGGGACTTGGTTCGTTGGATTCGGGACTTCGAGAGGAATCCACGAAGCCCTTACTTGCTGGATTTGGTAAAGGTTTGCTAGGTCGGAATTTCGCTCCTCTCTGTTGCTGTTTTTGAGGCAGAATTAATGCTTATTGTCGGATTCTCCGTGTAGAGTTTGGCGGGAGCTTGACTTCGGACCTTGGGAGGTTTTCGGACGTTTCGGCAGGTTGTTCCGCAGCCGAGGGGAGTTCCGTGCTGCCAGGGATTAGCGAGCGAGGTGGGTTAATCATCGGTTTATACTCCTAAGTGCTTAGTAGTCAACATGTATGAATTTTGGATTTTGTGTAGTTTACTTTAGCTCGAATTCATGGATTATTATGTGAATGGCTAATCTGAATTTGGAGCATGTGATAATAAATTAAGTAAATATACATGTTGGACTTGGAACTTGACTTAGGAGAAAACAAGCGTTTTGGGACCTGTCACCTGTTTAAACTACCTGATTTAGCCCTAGGGGCCGTTGTATTAATTTATACTATTGCAGTATCCTCAAAGTAAGTATTCCAGGTAGTTTAGTTTTCAGTTACGCTTGTGCTGAGATGCCGAGTGTATTTTTACTGTAGCGTTCAGGCTGTTCTTGATTGTTGGGTGCCATCAGGATTGACGGTGGACCCGTATCGCCTTTTTGGCGTTGGATTGTGCCAAGGACACGATACCTGTTGGTTGTTAGACCAGTTTGAGTCGATTACTGGACTTTGGCTTTTGAGAGCCTGATTGAGCTCGACAGAGATACGCTGCATACTCGGTTGGGTAGCTCCCACGAGTGCCACTCCGGAGACGGGCTTTGTGCTTTCGCGTTGGTGTCACTCATGCCGGTTGGACTTGCTCTCCACGGACCAATTAGTGTGGAGGTAGCTGGATAGTCGCGACTGGGCAGGGACGGGTGTATTCACAGTCCCAGAGACGGGTAGGTTTACAGTCCCGATTGGATTGGATCAGATTTGTCATTTCCTACAGTTGGTTAGTGTAGAGCATGATAGTGTAGTGATTGATAGCGGTAAAGTTTATTTCCTGCTTTTCTGACTATTCTTGCTCCCTTCTGTAGACTTAGTGGGTGGACCGATGTTGTTTTGGGCTGTATCCACTGAGGACTACTTGTTTTTACAGTAGTTCTCACGCCCAGTTGTTACCCTTGTTTTGCAGAGCCACAGGTTTCGGCTGCTGCGCCTTCTGCGGATCAGGATCGAGGCAAGGGCGTCGCGAGTTAGAGCCCTACCCGACGAGCAGAACTAGAGGCACCCTACTGCAGGTAGTTGTTTTATTTCGAGCTTATGTACATAGTACTTAACTCGCCAGTGCGAGTAACTCTGTATTTTGATTTTTGAACTATGTATATAAAGCTCAGTTTGTTTAGCTTTTGTTTACTCGAGTAGCTCTATACTACTGTTTGTAGTATTGTATGTTTACAGGTACAGCTGTCGCTTCGTATACAGGAAAAATTCCTTTGTATACGGCGGATTTGTCGGCGTGCCCGGGGAATGAGACATCCGGAGCGTGACAATAATACTACCATAAGCATAGTAGGAAATCAAACAACAAACAAATTGATTATCGACTGTCCAAAAATCATCGATCAGAAGCTCAATGTTAACAACTATGCAACTAAGAAACGCTATGTAGTATGCGATGTCTAACAACATGCTACTCTACCAAAGAATCCCCTATAAGTACAAGCATACTGTATAAATTATAAAACATTCATAATTGTTTCAAAATATCTGATCCCCAACACAATCAACTGAAGCTATCAGTCTGATTTGCATAATAATTAACAATCAAGGATGTCTTCCACATGTACCATAGCATAAGAAGTTAGCATCAGAAATGTGGCATAACTTGGCTACATCTATAACATGCGTCATAAGTAAGAAGTATGCAACCAAACCGCAATACTGTATAAAGAGCTCGACAAAAACAAAAGAGGCACCATACAATCTGATAGCTTAGATCTTGATCTACTTGTTGTTACAAACCTAGTGGCTCAAAACTCAGAAATGTCGGGCTTCAATTAAGGAAGTTATGGATTTTTTGTATCATTGTAAGTAGGTATGTGAAAATTCTTTTTTGTATTATGTCCTTGGTTGGTTCAATTGGGATGGAAATTTGAACAAAAAGAAAAAAAAAAATCTAATTTTTCTGAACCTCTTCAGAATCTGAGGTTTTACGCATTTTTGTATCTTTTCAAGTGCGCATAACTGTCAAATAACAAACTGCTCTCGATTTAAAATTTGAAACTTGTCATATGAAGAAACAAACAAATTCAGAAAGGAGTTGAAGATGTAGCCCAAATTCACCAACCCAACAGGCAACATAATTTTGTAGATTTGCAGTACAACTTGGGATTGCAAGAAATTTAGAAACCCGAGCTAATCAATAACAGTACATAGCTCTGAGAAGCTTTGATAGAACAACTATGCGAAGCCAAATTTCACTAGTCTCTAAAATGTAGATTTGCAAAAGAGACAACAATGATCTTACAATAATATAAAAAAGAAAAAAAAGCACATAAAGTATGGGCATGCCTACCGGGAATCCATATGTAAAGAAATTAATACTGAAGTTTCGGAAAACTGAATCCCTCAGAAGGACGTTTGTATTCCTTTCACCTGATCTGGCAACAAACAAATGACTGATAAGATTCTACCAAAACAAAAGTTAATCAAGAAAGCTAAACTAATTCAAACAAATTCCCTGAGAACGAAACTTGAATTAGCACTTATGAAGGAGTTTATACAGGCTGCATGAAAGGCACAAAATTCTGTTTGTTATTACACATGAAATTATAAATAAATCAAATTATTATAACAAAAAGAATAGCTACAATCAAAGATTAAACTGCATAGCAAGGCATTGTGCCGAGAACTTGCTGGCATGGTACAATATAGTGCATACCATGCCATGCCGATGTGTACCAATAAGAAAATACCTATTTGCCAACACACTATAGCATGAAATATTTATTTTCTTAGGCACTACAATATTCTAACTGCTCTTATTATATTCTTGATGTATTTACTTGCTAATTTCCAAAAAGAGGTCTTTGAGCCATCCTACCGGCACGGCACTATGGTGTCAATATCATGTCAGTACTGTACGGCATGGAGCGCAGCCCCATGCCAATAGGCAGTTAAATCCTTGGCTCCAATGAATTTTAGGCTGTCTACAAAAGATACAAAATGCTACAGAAATCTGCATTAACTACAGACCAAACCAAAAATATCGCACTAGACGGGGACCTAGGAAGGGAAGCTAGCATCAATAGATGCAGAGAGAACTTAGCCATTAATATACCCAAAAAGAAGGGATTTCCAACAGTAAATAGACTCAATCCTGCAAGCAAAAAATAAGCTGTAGTTATATGTTCATGGTGAGCGCATAACTACATCAAGCAATAAAAGCAATAATTGAAAGGAACTTTTACTCATTTATGCAATACAAGATCGTAACTAGAGTCAATGATGAAGTAACTCTTTTTCTTGTGAGAGATTATTTCTTCCGTATTTTATTTTAAAATACTTGGTAAAAATATATGTGTAATAATTGATGGACCGGATTGTAATTTCGCTTTCTGTTTAATAAAAGCAAGCCAAATTCAACAAATTTAAGTTTCTTGGTCTCTAAGGGTCTCTAGTGCTTGTGGGCACTTGTTTGCGAGATCTAATAGTCACCTTGGTGTATTTCGGGGATTTCGAAGTTTTCGGTGACACCAAGAAAATTCAAAAAATCGACCACCTTGCGATCAAGTTATCATTTTATGTGAATTTTTCCATAATTTTTGGAAACGAAAAATCCTACGCGCAAGTACACAGAGACGAAAGTATGAAGCCACGTTTTATTGAAATCGAAATTTCGAGCGCAAATTTATGTGTTTCCAAAGTCGTCACTAACCACATAGTTCTCTGCACGAAACTGACCATTTCGTTTTCAGAATATAATTTCCAGCAAAATATTCCACGATATTTAGAAGTTAAGGATTCTGTGAATATCTACACTTTGAGGCGAACGCGCTGGATCAAATTTCACCGAATTGATTTTCTGTTGCGAAACCACGGCATCCTGAAGTTGACCATGCGCACGCAATTGTAGGAGACTACGGCTGAAACTCGACTATCTTCACAGATTTTCGCACATTTTTCGTAGAAGGGACCTTTTGCAAAACGTCGCGAAGGGGTTCTAGTCCGAGGGTCGTCACACAATTGTTGCAGCCCAAACCCCAAGGATCATCTGAAACGCTAGCCATCAACGGGTTGGATAGTAAAAAGGGCTCGCACGACTCTTTCTCTCTATCTCTCCCCCTTCCCACTCCCCAGCCATCCTCTCGCTGCACCTGAACCATACCAGCCACCACGAGTCATCTCCCTCACTAGCAAACACTTTGGAGATCAACCTTGGAACCAATCTCTCTCTCCCCCTTGTCCCTCTTTTGGTTTCCATCCTTGGTCAAGCTCCCTCATAAGTGAAGTTCCTGACCGGCTAGCTTCTCCGGCAACCTCCCTACATCTCCAACGACCCCTTCAACCACGAACGCTACCCTATTTACTGTTCTCCCTTTTGCTACGACTGAAACAAGGAGATTGGTTGAGATCACCCTCCAATCGCCGAATCTCAAACTCCAACCGCCATCAAACTCGCATGCGCCTTCCTCGCCGTCCAGAGGTCAATTCAGAGCCTTCTCCACACAAGCTCACTAGTCACAGCAAGGAGATTGAGGTAACGCGCCCGAAGCAATGTTAATTTCGTTATTTTTTGCATTAGTTTGGTTCATTATCGTTGTAGAATACATTCAGGAGCCCGATTCACATCGAATCTGGTCGAAACGCCCAGCCTAGCTCGTTGCTGGCCGTGGGGAGCTTTTGGGCCTTGTTGGCCACATTCTCGATAGTTGTATAAAAACTGAAGATAATGCGTATGTTGCCCGGTACAAAAATTCAGAGCGAAACGACTATTTTCAAGACTCTCGAGGTTGATTCGGGCGAGCCGCTTGTTGTAGCTAGTTGGGAAAGTGTTCATACTGTCTTGTAGTGTCCCACAAGTACATTAGTTGCGTCAATTATGCCTAAGGGGTTTGAAATGCACTTGTGTTGTCCCGTTGCCAAAATTGGCGAATTTCAAGACTTCGGTGGCTTTTCTGTTGAAACAATCGTACAACGACACTCTGAGCACAAGGAGGACCAATATCTTGCTGTCCCGGCTCACCAAAAAGGTGAGCGATGGACTACAAGGGCTGATTGAAAGGTAAATGCCTCCCTAATGCCGAAAACGATGAAATTATAGGGGATTTGGGGTTGATTTGGGTGCATTGCTGATTACAGTTACACAAGAAGGTTATCTTGAAACCCCGACATGGTTAGAGGGTGTGCTCAAAGTGCCACGGGGCTGAGAGTGGATTTCGTACGCATTTGGACACCAAAGTGGTGCCGAAATACCGATTTCTGGATGTTATCACTGAACCTATTAGCGTAGAACCCCTAGCCACGTTTATTTCTATTTGCTGGCCGAGACTTCATTAGTGTTGTGTTACATGGAAATTCAGCCCCTTGGGGCTGAATGTAAGTGAATTGCTGTCCAAGAACTGTAAATAGCAATTTCAGAGGTTTTCGGAGCTTTTCGAAGCAAAATTCTGCCGCCCCAAGGCACAATGGGTGCTCTCGAACTCCAGGACTCGTTAGAGGACCTCCGAATAGTCCTTGCTCGTCATAACTGTAAAGGGACGATTAGTGTGGTACCGCTGGTTTCCACGCCAAAAATGGCGAAAAACTGAACATGTTTCGACGTAGTTTGATGCCGAAAGGACTTGTGGTCGTGCACTTGACGTGCAGCTGTCCCAAGACCCAAACGGGTAGCATAGGGGCTGTTTGGATAGTGGGGACCTAGTCAGTCGTCCAGATAGTGGTTACAGTGCTCAGGAATAGTTTCGGTGGTCGTGCTACTTTCGCGATGCCCCGATCACGCCATGTTGGTCATACCTTCCTCCATGCACCTATTGTTGGTTAGGTCCAGATAATTTGTAGTGGCTACACACTATCGAACTGTAGATGGGTGCTCCGATTCAAAAGTCAGTATAGTGCATTGCCGGTTTCCTTCCTTGCTTTTCTTTCGCTATTAAACTTGCTAGCTAACTTTTCTAAACTTTCCTCATGTTTATTATATTGTCAAACATACTTATTACATTATCACTCTACATCTTAGCTGTCATATATGTAGTTGATTACTTGTTGACACCATACTTGCTAGTAGATATATATCACACTGAGGGTAGACCATGATTTTACCTGGCACCTGACTTACGTTGAGCATAGAACCCATAGGGTCTTGATTTCTCCTTGTGAGGCAGCGAACAGTTGCTGCGGCTTTACCTGCTATTATTTGGTTGAGCATTTGCATGATGATCGCCACCGCTCTCTGCGCTTTCACATACAACAGCGGTCTAATCAACTGCGGCGGTGTTCTTTTCCAAAAAATAATTGGAAGCCAACCCATGAGCCCTCTAGTTGTACCTGGTGTTACGGGTTATATGCCAGCCCTAGCTAAGCGCTTTATTGTAGCATGAGCTTGAGGTCTATTGACCAACAATGGCACAAATTTAGTTTATTGTTGGACTTTAGTCTAGTTGGCACATGATATATTTGGGATATCTCGGAGTATCTATTGTATTTAAGTTGTCATGATTCGGAGTAGTTCTATTCGTCACCTTGTTATACACAATTTTAATATCCCATACGATATTGGCTATCATGACAAGATTTTCTTACCGTAGTTCAGTACTCCCTTATCATGCTTTTCATATTGCTTGCCTTTTAACTATTATCTTTCGGCTTTATAGATACCTTTTTCTTATTGACCAGTAGGTGTGGCTTGCCATCGGCCGGTGCATTGCACCCACTGGAAAATAATTTTATTTGTTTCTCACCCTATTATTTTTTATGTCGGAATGCTAAGTGAGTGCATGTAGCTAGAGCAGCCTACGACCCAGTTTGACCTTGTATTGACATTGCTCTACTTCTTAGAGTTGGCCTTTGTGATGAGTATATAGATGTTGTTTTTATTTTTTTTTTTTTGTCTTTAGTAGAAATATTGGTTTTTATATCAAATTGCAAATGATGGTGTGGTTATTAAAAAATAAAATTCTTTGTGGATGTAATGTTGCTTCTCAAACATTTTGCTCGAAAATGGAGGTTTCAAATGTTTTCTTGTACAGAATGAGTGTTAAAAATGGAGGTTTTGGTTGATGTTTGCTCGTAGGAAATAAGGCGAAATATATTCTATTTATTATCTTCTTGTTGCGAATGTTTGTTTGATTGAATGCTATCCTTATTGTGGATAGGCTCTTATATGGTTGATTGTTTTGTATTCCGACGCCGTGCATGTACAGAGGAGACTGTCCATGTGTATAGTGAATCCTTTATACAAATGGTGGATCCTGATTTTCAAAAAACAATATAGAGCCCATTTAGAGAAAACCTCTTTCCAAATAGGCCCGGGGCATGACAATAAGTTACTTTACCATGAGGCCATTAGCAAAGGTACCTAAACTTAAAAAATTTTGAATTTCCCTATCAGACCCATTTCAAATTTTGATTTCAGTATTTATCCATTACTCCAAACAGCTACTAAATAAGAATGGCAATTTTTCCCATGGAACCGGGTCCCCGCGGGAATCCACCTCGAATGGGATGGGGATGGGGAGTACTTTGCCCCCGCGAGAACAGGGACGGGAGAAATTTCCCCCCTTGAGGAGGTGAGGTGAGTATGGGAATACTACTCCTCACACCACAAAATCTTCGATTCCCATGAAATAATATGATATATCATTATATAGTTTTTAATTTATGTATAAATATAGAATGCTGACTTTGATGCCTTACACCTTTAATATTTCTTAATTTAATCAAATATCTTTAACATACTTAAATTTTTATACAGTATATTAGTTAAATAATATTTGGTTGCTATATAATTTTAGTAATTTGATGTGTCATACTTAATAATTTGACAATGAATAAAAAATAAACTTAATAACTGGATGAAATTTAAACTAATTTGAATTAAAATTAAATTAAACTAAATTCTATATAAAAGAAATCAATTTAGCATATTTTCCAGTGGGGTCCTCGTGAAGACGAGGAATAGAACCGGGGGGCGGGGGGGTACTAACCCAGCATTGGCGGGGATGGAGTATGAGCTGGGCCCCTGAAAACCCACAAACACGAGGACATAGAAGGGCCCCTACCCCCGCCGTGTTGCCATTTCTACAACTACATATATTACTTACTACACCCGCACTAATTTTATACAATTTAAATCATTTGATAGGACTTTTCCCTTGTTGTTATGATTGATTAGCATGCAAGACACCCTAGACAAGTGATGCATGACAACTTATTTAACCAAAAAAAAAGGAAGCAAAGAAAAGTTGCTTCCAAGTTTTTTTTTCTTTGTTCTTTTGGCCAAACAAACAACTTGGATGTAAGTATTGCAAGCAATTCATCATCCCTTCCTATACTATTTTCATGTAAAAATTCTGTTTAAAAAGGAAGAAAACAGAACAATAATGCCAAATGATATTGCAATCTTTATTTCACATGTTTAAAATGCAATGATGCCAAATGATATTGTAATCTTTAGTTCACATGTTTAAAATGCCCCGGTTTTGGGCTCATGACAAGTAACTGCAGATTCTTATACTTCTAGGTAAGTTTCGCTAATCAATGAGTAATTATTTCTCAATGAGTTAAAAATGTATAGAGAAGAAAAGAGCTCATAATCATCACAATCATGTTTGATTAAAGACACTGGCAAGACCATATAGAAATCTAAGATATTCTACACTATTTCTCACTAATTCATTGTAAGAAATCCTACATAACTTTTTTTTAAGGAATCTCACTTCACATGAGACAACAAAATCCGATAACAAATCCTTTGATTTGACACAGTGTAAAATGTTCAATACATACTTGCATTATGCTCAGCATTAGGAAAACATTATTTCATGTAGGAACTTAATACCTCTACAAGAAGAAAAAGAGAAGATCTAATTATTAATAGCAACAATTAAAGTGGTTAACCCAAGATTTAAAGTGCCGTGGCACGGGGGCGTGCCGTTACGTCCTTGGCACGGTACGGCACGGGCATGCTTGCGTGCCGACACATGGCACGCTTGCGTGCCGACAGATACACATGACCGTTAACCGTTCAAGTTGGGGTTTTTGGGCCACTAGGCTTGTAGAATTTTTTTAATTCTAAGAATAGGCATCCGACATTTTTATTTGTAAGACTAGGCCTAAGCGGTGAATGATTTGCCACATTTCAAATGTGGTAAATCATTCACTGCTTTCTAAAAGCGGTTTACCAAATTTATAAATTTTCTATCTCCATCTTCAAAAAATGTACAATATTAGACCCTAAAAATAATTCCAATGCTTTGAAGAAAGCGGTGAATGATTTACCCCATTTAAAACGCGGTGCTTCATTCACTGCATAAGTCTAATTTTGTAAATAAATTTTTTGAAAGACTATTTTTATAATTTAATATTTTTTTAAGTCTATTAATAAAATAAAAAATCGTTCAAGTCACCAAGAAATACTAGTATAATCGATAAAATGCCTAACATACCGGGATTCATGGATGAAAAATGTATGTTTTGACGGTAGGAGTCGTTCAGTCAAACTGTTGCGTCTTGTCAGACTATTACTTTCCGTAGACATAGCAAAATCCATGTCTTGTAAGTCTTGCTTGACAGAGGATAACTACAGAAAGACGACAATAAAAGAGGAAATGCAATAGTTAAAGAAACTGCCAACAACAATCAGAAGAAAATTAATTAACTACTTCATCAAATAAAGACATGATCGGACACAAACAAGAGAAACAAAAAAGTATATTAATTTTCTTGCCAATCAAGAAATATACAAACCAAGCAACCTATACCAAAAAATTTTGAGAAGTATTTTAGAACGAATTTTTTGTATAACTAACCTTATCAATTTTTATAATCATAAAAATAATTTTCTTAAAAAAATAATTATAAAAATAGACCTTTAAATGCGGTGAATGATTCACCGCATTCATAACTTCTGTTTAGAAGTAGAAAAACAGTAAAAGCGGTGAACCATTCACCGCTTTTACCATCGTAGAATTATAAAAAGAAGTGATCAAAAGAAAGAAAGCGGTGAATGGTTCACCGCTTTTAAAAGCGGTAAACCATTCATCGCTTTTATAGGACTATATCTACAAATAAAAATTTAACAGGTTTATTTTTAAAATAAAATTTTAGAAGAGGACTATTGCACTAAAACCCCTTTTAGAACAGCACCTCATATACAATATGCAGTCCAATCTATAATTTTCTCCAAACATACCTGTTACTTCTATGGAAGCAAAATGACAGATATATAACAAGTTCATCATAAACTAATGACATAACTTTCGATTGTAGAGAAACAGTCACATGGATGATTACAGCCTTTACAAGTCCTTGGCATGAATCACAAGCATATCCTCCTTGGAGGTGAAAAAGTTATAGTTTGGGCTGCATCACTCAGATGATGCATAAAATCAATCAATATTTGGAGCCACAACAGCTTCACTTCTTATCAGGTTCAACTTGCTTCACTAAGTCACATTCTTGCTTAAGCATAAAGCATCAGGATCATCCATTTTGTCCATACAACAATCTAAGCATGGATTAAGCAGATACTGAAAAATTTAAAAATTATTCGGAAAAATGCACCTGCATGACACTCGTGGGACCATATGATTAAATGTTAGTGGCATCAACTTCTAATTAAAAAAAAAAAAAAAGCAAAACTGGACAACATCAAGCAAGTCAATCATCTTATACACGTGCAGCATTATTTGCAAACATTAAACTGTTTGTCCATCAGAATTATTGAAGGTATCCTTCTAAGAAATTTAGCTCAACGAAACCTCAACACCTGACATAGTAGAAACTTAACAAGCTGCTTATTTTAAAACTGGTTAAAACAAATAATTCTTATGCAATAATGATAAGTTTCTACAAGAAGATTTAGATGCGCAATTGCACCTTTTTATGTAGTTGCATTCCACAAACTAGAAATGTAGCATTGATAGATCTTTTCAAGTAAAATGTTATTTTCTTCCTCTACATTCCTGTTGTGTGCATATAGAGTACCCAGGTAATCCATGGAAAGCATGGTCAAGATCCCTTAGTTATAACATTGATGCAGAAGACATTTTTTGACATCGTCCTCGCACTCTTAAAACGTATGTAAATACTTCTAACATAACTCTTTTGAATATCCAGTGCAACATTAAATTATGAGACAAACTAGTATATTTTGTTCTTTTGTTCCTTTCCCACCATCAGCAACAAGCCAAATGCCAAACCATCTCCGAGCCATCTATAGTCAAGCATACCAACCCACATTTAAATTTTATGCACAGAATATAAATGCCTCCTTGCCGTCGTAGGGAGGGATTTTAGTTCTTTATGCTCTCCCAACTGAGTTTGGCAGGGTATAGTGCAAATTAGTTGGGAAAAGAGCCTAGAGATGGGACAATTCTATAGTACCACACGGAATTGCTATCCCTGAGGGATACCATGATATTGAAATACTTTTCTTATCCAATTCCAAGTGAGATAGCTGATATCTTTTTTAGTTGTGACAGCTACAACTAGCACCACTCTATTCTCCAACCAAACTCAACCATACAGCAAAAAATCTAAATTCGAAACAAACATCATTATTCATTAGATACCCAAGTGAAAAAGTATCAAAATAGGGGCTATAACTTGACTATTGAAAATAAATTTAGTCAACGGTAAAATCACTCTACTGCAAAAGAACTGAAAATATGAATGTAGTGTTGGTCATATTAGATGCTTACCAGGAAGAAGTATGTAAGCAGAGAAAGTCCAGAAGAAAGCTCAGGCCATTCAGATTTTGAGGTAATTTTGTACAAACCAATGAAGTCAACAATTACTTGGATTGTGCTTGGAAACTTCACTGGCAGTTGGTAAATGTAAAGTAGAAGAATACTGATGAATGCATATATTTGGAGTGGCCTCCACCACCTTCAATATCATTACATTAAAGGTTAGTATAAACCATTCAAAGATCACAATATCCGTATTCAGTTTAAATAAATTCATAGCATTATGAAACTTTTACCGGAAAAGGCCCAGAAAATTGCTTGTCAGGGACCAATCAACAAGCCCAACACAGCTAAATACAAAGAATGGCAGTGAAATCCAAGATGGATAGCTAATGCCCGCAACCAATTGAATAGCAGGCAGCAACAAGCAGCATGCAAATCTCAGGTGGTAACCTTCATTCAGCAACAGGAAATGTTCAACATCATCAATTTTATTCCAACTAAATGAAAAATATTCTTAAAAGATGTCAAGACTGGAGGATGGCACACAGCATAGAAGTTATAGATGCAGTGCTGCTAAGAAAAGTAGCAACCTTGTGAAAGAAATATTATTAACTGGGAAAGTTATTATCCATCAAGGTTTCAAGTACCGGCAGTGCCAACCCGTGCCAGGGCGGCACGTACCGTGCCACCAAGAAGGGGGCACGGTACAGGGGGGGTCTCGGACCCCCGCTGTGAGCCGCGGCACGCATGGGCGTGCCGCGCAAGACAAAGCGGCACGGCAACGCGTGCCGCTGCACTGTGTCATGTCGCTAGTGTTTTTTTTTTCTCTTGGCTTTTTGGCTTTTTCTTTTGGTTTTTTCTTCTTTTTTTTTTCTTCTCTAGGATACAGAGCGCACCATATAAGATCTGTTATATTTTTTTCTTCTCTGGGAAAGTTATTTTCTTTCATTTTATCTGTTATAATTTTTTTAATTCTAAAAAAAATAAAAACAAAAGAATTTTCAAATGTTATAGCAGGTATAGTTGTACTTTTCAAATAAAAACAAAAAAAAAAAACAAAAGAATTTTAAGTTCTATTCTACATCAGGTATAGTTGTACTTTATATACAAAATGCTTACATACATGTTAATTGATGAGTATAGTAAGCTATACATAGCAAATATTCATAATTATTTGTTTAAATCTTTCAAAATAACATTATAAGATCTTATTGGAACCAAAAAAACTTAAAAAGTCCGTGCCAAAGCGTGCCAGTAGGAGGTCATACGTATCCATCGGCACGCACGCGTACCACGTGTCGGCACTGAAGCGTGCCCGTGCCATACCATACTAGGGAAAGAGCGGCACGCCCTCGTGCCATGGCACTTTAAACCTTGTCAAGGATTAAAGTGTCGTGGCACAGGGTCGTGCCGGAAACTTGCCGGCACGATACGGCACAGTGCGCGCCGGGCCGTGCCGATGCATGCCGGTCAAAAAAATATGTGTGCCGACACGTAATGGCATGAATATTTATTTTCTTTAGCAACAAAATATGTCAATTATTTATTATGTATTTTTATCAAATCTTTTGAACTTTGTTGAGAAAATTACCTACTAATTTCAAGAATAGAAGGTTTTAATTTGTGCCATCGGCACGGGGGCTGTATCGTGCCAATATCCTGCTAGCACGATACGGCACGGTGGATAGGGCCCGTGGCGATGGGCAGTTTAAACCTTGCCTGGCATAATGTCACATAAGAAGAATAATAGTTCATCATAAGCATAGTTTCTCTTTACAGGTTTTGTTTTGTTAAATATCACGCGAGTTACTGTGCTAAAATGTCCGTAATGGGCCCAAATGTGCATATGCAATGACATCGCACCCACACATGGAACAGGCAACCTTAAAATGCAGCTGTACATTACTAAAGTCTTATAAGAAGCCTAACTATGCGTACTTATAGTTTATTTTAGTCGGAAAAAACATAAATTTCAAGAAATGAGTCATAAAAATGTTCATTAAGTTGTTTCATAAGCTCATAATAAGAACATTTATAAGCCACAGCTCGTACAATTTATTGCAGCTGCATTGCATTCCTAGCTTATTTGTGTAGATAGCAATATGGCATAACTCCACTTACTTTGCCCATACAATATTTTATATATCAAATGTCTAATTTACTTAGGTATTAACAACACCAATTAAAAATATATTTTTTTTAAATTAGTTGACTAAATCAGCTACTATAATACCTATGAAGCTAGTATGTATCAAAAGAACAAGGAAACTTAAGTTTATTTTTGAAAATCCTTTTATCTTTTTGTCATTGAATTCTGCAGCTGACTTCGGAAATGTTGTAGTTTAACACTGAAATGGGGCTAACTGCACCACTACTCTCTGAACTTCAAGTTGGACATTCAACCCTCTAAAATTTTGTAAGCATTTTACTATGTTCCTTGTCCTCATCTACTGTTAAAGGAAAATTTGTTACAACACACCGGTGCATCTGAACGTATATGCATCACAGATCCGTATTGACGCCCATTTCATTCGCTAACACTCACTAAGTTGCAGCCTTTTTCTAAGTTTTCTTGACTAAGTCGTTGGATGGTTAGATTAAAGTATGAAAAAGATGAAGGGCCAATGGATTTGTGGTGCACACATGTCCACATGCACCAGGTGCAGGAAATAATTTTTTCTCCAAGGCAAGTGCTAAACTGAAGTAATTACAAAAGTTTACAGCACCAAAAGTCTATCTTAAAAGTGTGGAGACCAAGTGAAACTTATGTTCAAGGATCAATAGCGCAACTTACCCAATTTAAAAGCAATGAGCATAAACAATAGCATAGGATCTAACTAACTAGAAAAGAAGATACATTTCTTCAAACACCTGAATACTTCAACAGTGTTTTAATATAGGTCTTCATAACGGAAATGACAATGCTACCAATGAATCTATTGTTATGAAAGAGAAAATTACGCATACAGCATGATGCAATAGTTTTTACATTCCAAAATTCTGTACTTCGGAAAATGCTCATCAGAGCAGTCGATAAAGGATTGAGGACCTGTTTGGTCCCAATTTTGCAGCAGGCAAGTTCCTCGCTAACTTTTTCCATCATAGTGTGTAACACACTAGACCTTTGCAAACTGCGAGTTTCGAGTGATTGGATGTGTTTCGAGCTTTTCCACACTTGGTGGAGGGTCGTAGAATGTTTGCCGACCTAAAAAGTTCGAAAACCTGAGTTCTGGACGAGTCCTGAGAGTTTTTACTCTCGGGGACCGCCGGCGAGGCAACCGGTCCCTGGCAGGAGAGACCGGTCCCCGAGCGCGTCTACGCACTGAGAGACCGGTCCCGCGCGGGGAGAGACCGGTTCCCGAACGATGGTTTCTCGGATTCGACACGAGAGACCGGTCCCTTGCAGGGAGAGACCGGTCCCTCTGGGCGAAAATTGCCCAGACCGGGCTGATGCAATGTTGGATTTTTGAGGGACCTAGCTGGATTTTGTTGCAATAGATGGTCTATATGACCCATCCACTCTCTCTTCTCCTCATTTCCCTTCCCTCAACTCTCTCTACACCCTTGATAGAGAATAAGAAGAAGAAGGAGAAGGAGAAGAAGGAAGGAAGAAGAAGATTGAGAGCAACTAGTAGACTTGGAGCATCTTCCTCACCCTCTCTTCTTCCTTGGTGCTTGGAGCTTGGACTTGGAGCTTGCAAGAGAGAAGATCTTCACCCTTGGAGCTTGGATTGGAGTTCTCTTGAGGTTGGTTGTTTGTTTCTTCCCTCTAGACCTAGCTTTGATAGATTTTGGGGGATGAAACCCTAGAATGGAAAATCTAGGGTTTATTTGGGGCTTTTTGATTGGAGGCTTTTTGAGCTAATCTGATGAGATTAGAACCGTGGTTTAGGTTGCTTTGGAAGGATTCTAGCTCTCTTTAGGAGCTTGAGGGAGATTTTATACACATTAGGTGAGTTTTAGCCCTTTTGCCTTGTTGGTTAATGCTTGATCTTATAGTTAATCGTAATGCCCGTGTATCTCTTTGCTCAATACTTTTAGGGCATTTTGAGACTCGTGGACAACTTCGTTCGGCGAAATGAGGCACTACGCGACGGTTCGGTGGGTTTGACCTAGCTACACAATGAAAAAATCTCATTTGTGATGTTTTGAGTATCGTTAAATGAAAAAGCATGTATAATCATGTTAGATATATTTATTATGAATTTTAGAATGCTTAACATGCATATGTTATGTATAGTAAATTTTTGGACCTCTATGTGGCAGAGTGCATGCATGTGAGATATAGCATTCTAGTTGAGAATTGGAACCATGATTCCTATTATGAAAATGAACATTGCCTTCATGCATTTACCCTTTTTGCCCAATTGTGACATTAGAGACTTTGGAAGCCTAGAGAGGCTTAGGGACTTAGACTATTTGAGATTTTGAGCCAATGTCATAAAGAGGCATTGGGCTCCAACCTTAGTGAACATTGGTATTAAGGTCTTAAATGAGAACATAGAACATGATTTGGGCTTGATTAGTTGTGGTGCTTAAGTATCATAAAGAAGCACTAAGCAAGTGAGTGTTGGGGTGTCACATTATGACATAGAGCTAGACCGTTGGGTTACTAGTAGTTATTGCCATATTTGAGACATGAGAGCTGGACACTTGAGCCTTTGACTATGCTTGCTTGCCATTTGTGCTCATTCGCACATGCTTGTGAGGGTCGCTCCCTACAAGCCGGCACTCCGGAGTTAGCCTACGCGACTTATGTTCGCTCATGCGGTATTGAGAAGCCTACGGGGTCGAGTGGGACAGACACATTCCAAGAGTGGGGATGTTGGGCTACCACAGGCACTTAGGCGGCACAAGCCGGACTACCCTTGGTAGGTCCTTAATTGGAAATGGAAATCGACACAGTATTGAGTGCGTTATAATCACTACTAGATAGCGAGTAGTAGTTGGATTACTTAGATTTGCTTCTAGCATAGTGTTGGACACTTGAGTGTAAATACATACATGTAGCATGCTAGGAGATATTGTTTATTGCATTCCTGTAATCATTGGTTACCATAGTAAAGCATGATCTTCATAGTTTCATAAAACAAATCTTGATTTTTTCTTGTGGTCATGTAGGGACATACGTGTTCATTATGAAATAAGGTTCATCTTAATTGAGACAATGTAGTATCTTAGTATTTTAATTGTGCTTTCTTAAATGCAGTTTATTCATTATTATTGCCCTCTTTTGACTTACCCTTTCTTTGGGGCCTAGTGGTGCATTGAGCTGAGGTCAGTAATTGCCCACTGGGAACTATAAATTATAGTTCTCACGCCCTCTGTTTTATGTTTTCTTTCAGAGCCTTCCACGCCGGGAAAGACTAGGGACCGTGAGAAGGGCGTTGTTTCGAGCTAGCTCTTCAGCGAGTGACGAGTTCTAGGTGGTCTACCTCTCGGTGTATTTTTATTTTGGAGAGGTTGAGAGCTGTACCAGTGTATTAGAGACCACCCTTTTGTGTACCTTTTGGACCGATATTGTATAACTTTGTGTTTCACTTTTATTGCTTCAGTATTGTCTTTTTACCTTATTGTAGATGATAGAATCATACTGCTCTGATATCATTAGTTGTAGTTCTTTCCTTTGCTATATTCCTTGCTTTTACTTCCGCTTCTATTCTAGACGCCTTATATGTGTAGACATATGGCGGATCTGGGCGCGCTATCGGGAGGGCCTCCGCCAGTCCCGGGGCGTGACATAGTGCTATCCTGTGAAGTGTCGATTTAATGCTGTGTCGAATAATACGATTTTGGATTTATTGTGCAAAGTCCCTAGACTCGATGACGTTCATACAAAATCATCCAAAAACCACCCNGAAGTGTCGATTTAATGCTGTGTCGAATAATACGATTTTGGATTTATTGTGCAAAGTCCCTAGACTCGATGACGTTCATACAAAATCATCCAAAAACCCCCCCCCCCCCTTCACACAGACGTCGGAGGAAAAGTTGGGCCAACCATGCTCTAAGTTGGATCAATAATTTTAGCAAATATCAAATATGACATAGCATATTTTAGAATGACGATAATTAAAGTTAGTCATAGGAAATTTCCAGCAATTGAAACAAAAGCAGTGCCTGGTATAAATCTGCAGAGAACAAAAGTGGACATCTAGAATCCCAACTAGTAGATCCAAAACTGAAAACCAGCTTCCTAAGAGACTCATAAGACCAAGCTACAAAATAAGCCACAACTACCAAACCAGCGCATGTTGAAGATAAATGTTAAAAACACCGTTCTCTGGCAGCTTAAGTTATTGGAAATAAACGGTTGGTTCATTTTAATTTAACCTGGTATCAGAGTAGAATATTTTGAGTTCAAATCTTGCCAGGTCCCTAGTCTCATTTAATTTCCTCCCATTTAATTCAAGTCTACGTCTTGGGCCTATCAAAAGTTCTCAAACCCAGACGTGAGGAGTGTGTTGAAGATAAAATATAAGAAAGCCTGTCAAGGAGTTTGGTTCAACCCTAAGCCAAGAAAGAAGGCAATCTTTTGATAAACACTTAAAGTTGAATTTAAAAAAAGCTTCGAATTTAAGAGATTTTGTAAGTTTTTTCAGGTGAAATTGATAGCTCTAGATTTCCAAACACTTAATCTGAAGAAGGTTTTTATGTAGCTGATGAAATCAATGAAGAAGATTATTTAGCATATAAAAAGGTTCCGTAGTAATTTCCAGATAATACTTAAAAAAAAACAGTTTAGCTTGCTTGATGAAATTCTTATTCCAGCAGGTATAAAGAAATTAAATCTAAAACAGTTGCGCTGATTTAGAATGAATTTGGAGAAATCAATCCGATCAGACCAAATTAGTTACAATATTTAACAGAGAGATTTTTACGTAAAATCTAATATGTAAAATATGAATTACATAGATTTTGGCAAACCAACAAGATTCAGGCATATAAACTAGTGAAGACATCTCTAGTTGAGGTGAGTTAGCGATTCCAAAAGTGGTAAAACTTCTTACCAGTACTAATTTTATAATTGGGAAAACTTCAGAAACCCCCCCGTGGTTTCGCAGTTTCTCACTTTAGTACCCTGAGGTTTAAAATGTATCAATTTGCCCCCTTCTGGTTTCGTTTTTCTCTTTTTATTATCAATTTCATTATTTTTTTTTCTTAAATCAGTGACAAAGTTAAAATTAAAGGGTATCAAAGTGAATATTCGATAAATCTAGATGAGTATCTGAAGTTTTTTGTATATAATTTAATGAAATATTAACCAAAAAGCTACCGAAAAGATAAAAACGAAACCACAAGGGAGCAAATTGATACACTTTAAACCACAGGGTACTAAAATGAGAAAGTAAGAAACCACAGGGGGGTTTTTTGAAGTTTTCCCTTTATAATTTTGAGTTTGATCTATAATCTTGTTCCCTGCTATTGGTTATCTTATTTTGGGTATATTCTTTGATTCATGGTGAGTGTAAGCATGCTTAGGTTGATATATTATAATCCTTCTCGTTATGTCTGTATTGATATTAATTGCTGTTGGTTTTGAAATTACGAATGCTAGTGGTTAGTAATGAACAGTTACGTACTTGCTTTTGTTGTTAAAGTATTCTAACTTGTGGCTCCCTATGGTATGCATAGTATATGTCACTTGTTAAACATTATCAGTTAGTGAGATTATGGAGCCTTGATCATATGTAAAGGCCATAGCTTACAAATATATACTATTTTACCACCGCCGTGATCAAGGTTCGCAACCTTGCGGTTGGTGCCCTCCGGAGAGGACATGTATGGCCAGGTCTAATGAGGCAGACCGGTGGGAAAGAAAGCTTGGCTGGGGGACTTTTTTACAAAATAACCATCTAAAATTTTATAATTTGCGAAATAACCCTATCAAATTTGTATTTGGCAATTAACTCTCGAACACGGTGAATCATTCACCGCATTCTAAAAGTCTCTAAGATCTTTTAAAGGCGGTGAATCATTCACCGTCTTCTTCATAATTTTTAAAAGACGGTGAATCATTCACCGTCTTCTTCATAATTTTTTGGGAAAGAGAAAAAAAATGAGATTGTTAAAATTGTACGTATATTATACGGGAAATAAAAAAAGTGAGGTTGTTAGGATTGTGTGTGGAATATTAGAATTTTTGTTTGATTGTTAGAATTGTATGGATAGATTATTAAAAAAAATTTGATTGTTAGGATTATATTGATATATTATTAGGATTTTCAAATTGTTAAGATTATATGTGATATTTGATTATTACAAAATTACAATTGTAGGGATAGATTATTAGGATCTTTTTGATTGTTAGTATTGTATGGATAGATTATTAGAATTTTCAGGTTAAGATTATATGTGATTTGTTGAAATATTTATGTGGTTGTTAGGATTATAAAAAAAAAACAATAAACAAGTAAAAGGCGGTGAATGATTCACCGCTTTTTTGAGAAATTAGGAAAGCGATGAATCATTCACCGTCTTTATGAAGGCGGTGAACCATTCACCGTCTTTAAGAGATTAGTTTTTTAAATATAATTTTAGTAAGGTTATTTCACAAATAATAAAATTTCAAAAGGTTATTTTATAAAAAAGTCCTGGCTGGGCCTAATGAGGCAAGCCGGTGAGATTTTGTTGATAATAAAATTATTGTTGGACAATTTGACACTTGATGCATGATAATTTTATGTTCCCATAAGTTGAACTTTACATTTAGTTGTTACAGTTTTCATTATGACTTTATTCTTGAAGCCTTATTCGGATATTTGTATATAGAGGCTTGATAGTTTTAGTTGCTATTTCAATACTTATCATTCTTCGTTTATTACCAGTTGTTTACTATTTGTACCTCTGACCGGACCTAATAGGTACTTCTCGCTTCTCTCGGCCTGCTATACCCACTGAAAAACTTTTGTTACTTTCTCACTCCATATTGTTGAAATATATTCAGATCCAGTCGTAGCCAAAGATGGGCAGTGAGCTACCACATGGCGAGGTTTCAGAGAGTTATAGATGAGATAGAAACAGCTCACATTTTTGGGTTAGTCATCTTTTGGAAGTGATATATGTATAAAGCATGTATTGTAATTAATAAAAGGGTTTGATAGAACTTGTGAAACTACATAAACTTAAGAGTGTAAAATTATGTCTAGCTTTAAATGCCCACTTTGTTATTATTTAAATATAACATGTTGTTAATTATGCAAATCGTGAACAGGTTGTATTGTTTGACGCGTTGCACGTACAAGAAAGACTCTGTCCATGGACCAAATCTGTTGCGCGTCTGATTGGTTTCTGCGTTGGAGCATGGCACATTAATCATACTCTTCAAATACTCTACAACAAACCTATAAATTAAATTTCTCAAGTATTCTAATCTAGCATCACCAGTTGTATATGTGAATTGTGGTCCTGTTGACACTAGTGTAAATAATGCAGCATTACTGAAACATTAGGCAGAGACATCGCAAAAGAATAAGAAGGAATTCAAGTTCAAAGATTACAAACCTATATGATGAACTGCTAATGAGAAGCTAAGCCAACAAGAATCTTGATAGAGTTTATCTTCCATGTTGTTGATTAAAGCAACAAGAGCAGCAGATAGTTGTATGATTAGAAAGTAAATTACAGATGTTGATCCCCACGGCTGGTCTCTGCAAAAAAAGTACACTTCTTTTAGTGGATATATTACACAAAGAAAAACTACAAAAATGTGTTGAATTTGAGAATTTGTGACCCAATAGATAAAAAAAAAAACTGTAGATACTGCACAATGTGTATCTAAATATTTGTATAATCATCTTTGGGTCCATGCTTTAATGGTGAAATTCACTGGACAAGAACTCGTATGTCCTGGTATCACACGATTTGCCACAAATTTTATTGCTCTAAACAGTATCCGTCAAAATAAAAATGGATTAAAGTCCATGTTTGCATCAGACGAATGGCAAACATCTCGTTATATCTCCACGGCTGATGAAAAATCAATGGAGCAAATAATTCTATCCGCCAAGTTTTGGGATTACGTGAAAGAGATTGTTGATATTGTGGAACCGTTATACATGGTCCTCCGTTTAGTGGATCAAGAAAAAATATCTCAAATAGGACATGTCTATTATAAACTGAGAATGGCTAAAAATAATATATAAAAAAAAATAATCCGTTGCGGCGTCAATCTTATCTAAAAATTATTGCCAGACGTTGGAATGTCCAAATGAGTCGGGATTTACACCTAGCAGGTAAGTTATAAATTATAACAAAACTATTTATTACCGATTGTTCATTTGTATTCTTACATTATTAATGGAGTGATTTCTTTCTTAATGATAAGTTATTATCTTAATCCGTCGTACAACCATCATTATAATCTTGAATTTGATGATGAACTGTTGAAGGCATTACGAAACATCATCAATAGATTGGAGAGGGATCCAACACATACTACTCTTGCCATAAATGAGGTATAATGGCTTTTTCAATGTATTATTAATTTGCTAGATGTTAATATGCTAATTGCTGATTATTATACTATTATAATAAAGGAAAAAACATTTCGTGAATCTTCTGGAGCTTTTGGCGAATTGGGGTGCAATTAACAAGAGACACTATACCGATCCCAGTGAGTAACTCCATAATTTAGACATTTTACACTTGACGATAAATCTAATTTGATATATTTTTAACTTTTAATTGTATAGATGAGTGGTGGCCACAATATGGTGGATCAACAAAGCATTTAAAAAAGACTGTTGTGCGTGTCTTATCCCAAACAACGTCTATGATCCATTGAATGTAAGATTTATCAATGATGAATCAGACCCCGTACTTGATTGACTACAAGATAGAGTCAATCAAAAGGACCCATAACTCGATGAGCCTGGAGATCCACCACGACCATTCAGAATAATCATTGAGGGAGTAGGAATTAGTGATGTTGAAAGATGGGCTGACGAGAATATAAGAAAGTCTCAAGGTAATGTGCAAAAACAAACAGCTTTGGACGAAGAATCTCAAAATCCTACACATGACTCTGATGCAGAATTTGAACGTCTAATGCAAAGACCTGGACATGGTCACCCACATCATACTCAGAGTCAATCTGGAAAGAAGAAAACGTCTTATAATGCAAAGAGGCCTTCAACGACAGTTCGAAGTGGTAAGAGTAAAAAAAGTATGACCTCGACAGATCCAATAGATGATCCCACAAGATGATGATAGTGATACATCAACACGAGCAGATTCTGGATTACCACGGTCTAAAGATGAATGTAGTGATGATAATGATACCACTAATAGCGGTAAGGATGGTGGCGATTTCATTCCACCAACACAACAGGAAAGTGGAGGTGGTCTTATATTTACTAAAGAGCAAAATTTCACGCATGCCACTCAAGATGCTGATCATGGGTCTCGACCATGTCAAACATTTGGAGTGGTATATGACCGTAGAAAAGATAAGATCCTCACAACAAGATTATGGGGAGATGAGAGAAGGTTTGGAGGCAGTATCAACTTAGACATCCACGAAGGGATGATACTTTACACACACAGTTTGATAGTACTTCGGTGTCATAATATCCCTCATATCAACATGGCCTTTATGGAGGGATATTTGATTATGACGCATCAATTCATGGCACTCAGAGTGAATCCCAATCCATCCTGCATCAACTGGAGCAACAACAATCTAGTTACCAAGGATTTAAGTGCCGTGGCACGGGATCGTGCCGGAAACTTGCCGGCACGGTACATGCTGAGTCGTGCCGATACGTGTCGGTCAAAAAAATTCTTGTGTGCCCACACATAATAGCATGAAATATTTATTTTCTTTAGCAACAAAATATTCTAACTATTTATTATGTCTTTTTATCACATCTTTTGAACTTTATTGAGAAAATTACTTACTAATTTAAAGAATAGAGGGTTTTGAGCTATGCCACCGGTACGGGGTCTGTATCGTGTCGTTATCTTGTTGGCACAGCACGGCACGGTGGATACGCCCCGTGCCGACGGGCACTTAGAACCTTGCTGGTTATTATCCATCTATACTTTCACATAGTGAAAGCTCATATGGCAAATCTACGTCCACTAATACGCATGCATATCCATATTATGATTCTTCTATTCCGTACAATCCTTATCCTTATGATGTTTCAATCTATATGCCACAGATGATTGTTGTCCATTACACCACGATCTAGTTGTATGTAGATTATCTCCGACAATACAATGAGCTATATCGGGAATATATGAATTTCTTACAATACCAGCAATATTTATATCAACATTGTCAAATAAATCCTGTATATGCAGATGACACTATGTCATATGATCTACTGCGATGATCTATGTGGAATTAAGTAGTCATCTCTATGTAAATATGTAAATTTAAATAATTATTGTACTTGTAAATTTTATTATTGTATTTTAATTTCTATTCCATATTAAGTATAGTTATACTTTATATACAAAAAACTTACATGCATGTTAATTTACGAGTATAGAAAGCTATACATAGCAAATATTCATAATTATTTGTCTAAATCTTTCAAAATTACATTCTAAGAGCTTATTGGAACCAAAAAACTAAAATAAGTCCATACCAAAGCGTGCCAGTAGGAGGTCATACGTATCCATCAGCACGCAATCGTACCACGTGTTGACACGCAAGAGTGCCTGTGCCGTACTGTGCCAAGAAAAGAGCGGCACGCCCCCGTGCCACGGCACTTTAAACCCTTGCTTTTAAATAAGGGTTTGAAGTGCTGTGGCACGGGGGCGTGCCGGAAACTTGCCGGCACGGTACGGCACGGTGTGTGCCAAGCCGCGCCGATGCGTGCCGGTCAAAAAAATTCTTGTGTGTCGACACATAATAGCATGAAATATTTATTTTCTTTAGCAACAAAATATTCTAACTACTTATTATGTCTTTTTATCACATCTTTTGAACTTTATTGAGGAAATTACTTAGTATTTAAAGAATATAGGGTTTTGAGCTGTGCCATCGACACGGGGTCTGTATCGTGCCGATATTTTGTTGGCACGGTACAGCACGGTATATACGGCTCTTGCCGACGGGCACTTAAAACCTTGCTTTTAAGTTGAAAGTTGAAAATAGTTTCGTTCTTTTTAGTTTGAGAATACTTATACATGTGATTTCTTTGCTTTTTTATAGTTATTTTATTTTTGTATGGCTATTTTGAAATTTTTTAATGTAAAATATTCATTTAAACTAGGCTTATTAAGAGTGTTTAATTTTTATTAGATGTGCACATCACCTTTTTGAGGCACACACCTCGCGATGCACCTCGCACCTAGACTCCAGAAGGCCTTTGAACCTTTTTGCACCTCACGCTTTTTCAAACACTAGGAGTAAAATAGGAAGAACCTAATATTTGAAACTCCTTTCTTATAGTAGTACAGATAAAATAAAGTTGTCTAGGGCTTGTGACTTTAAATACAACTATAAGTGAATGATTCTCTTCCCATAAAATATAAAACTAGAACAGAGTGAGTCCGGTAAATTCTAAAAATAATGAATCAATATGGCATTTCTAATGAGGTGAACATTCATCGTAGCTAACTATATGTAACATAATCTTTTAGGGCGAGGTTATCAACATGTAAATCAATGGCAAGATACAGATAGGATCTTAGCAAGCAACACGAAGTTCATCTTGCCAGTCATGTGTTGAATTAGTAATATGACATGTAGTGACAACATAACCACCTACATATGACTCACCACTAAATAATCAAACTTTCCAATATATCTATAGAATAGCAATTCTACTCAATGTGAATTGCGCCCATCCTTGCTCACATTTAGGATCACTCTTTATGATATTTTATATTTCATTTGGTATGTTTTCTGATTTCTACATTAATCAATTGTCAAGAAAAAGACTGCTTCTCTATTGTTAATGGGAACAATAAAAACCAACAACGGGAGTATAGATATGTCCATCCCTAAACACTTAGAAATTTCTGATGGTCACTTGAAACACGAGCTTAAATAACTACAGAATAGATACATTGCATTAAGGTGCCTTGCTAAGAAGAACAAATATTCACCCACACCAGAACAACAGCAATGTTGGACGTTTGGCAACACCATCAACTAGTGACGGCATTGTGCAAGAAGCAATCACTTTGCACAATGGATATTAATAGGATTGAAGAAGGCTTCTACATTGTAGGTCAATCAATAAACAACATTAGAAATGCCATACAAGAGCCCTGATATCTCAAACAACAAAATAGCAAGGTATCGGGTGACAAAGATATTTCCTTCAGCTAAATCTCAAAAAAGGTTATAGTATCAACAATCGATCGAGATTAGCAAGACAAGAGTGGCATTGTTTATCAATGCCAACTAGTTAGGTCGGAGCATTAACGAAAAGCAGCATAAAATATCATCACATATTAATATAACAAAATTTATCATTACTATTAGATTGTCATCAATCACCTTCTTCCTTCCTCGCTCTCACTCAACTTCCGCCCAGGATTTATTGGATGGCTTACCAATTCATTCATGCATTTATCATTGGCTTAGCCTCCCTTTTATTGTTCCATCTTCTATCATGAGATTGTTTTGATGTAATAAGGCAATTTATAAAGTATATTCCTAAGGCAGGAGCATTTGCTTCTTCAGATGCAGGCACTTAAGCAGCTTCGATTTACCAATTGTCGAGTTTAAATCTACTTTCATATGTACTAATACTCTTATTGACCTGGAAGTTTCAATTAAAAAATTGCAAATTAGTCTGACCTCGTCAATTCTAGCACAGTAAAGGTGATGATCAAAGATGGCAAAGTTTCGGTACTTGGACCAACATTTTTGAAAAAAAGCCTCGTTTCATATGTTACAAATGTGCATTTAGTCCCCCTTAGAACACTCATATTAGATAATCCTTCCTAGTATGTTAAAAGTAGCTTCAATTATCCTTCACCAGTTCAAAACTTCCATAATGTGCCATGAAATTTTCATCATGTTAATATGCTCTAGATTCTCGAATCCACAAAGACGAGCAAAACCAATGAACTTTTGACCTAAGTAGATTTTCTTGACAGATATACACTCCTGCATGAGTAAGTTCTGCGACGAGGCAGTCAATATAAATGGTCTATTGTAACACATTGAAGTAGCCTATAGCATTATAGGACCAAGAAAGGGTAAAGTTTGGAGGCCAAAAAAGAAAAACCAGTAAATCACATTATCTATTGTACCTGATGAAACCAACGAGGTTTGCCCACCAGGCATGAGCCACACTCCAGTCCTTTCCCTCAATACACCAAAAGATATTAAATAAGATTTGAGCTAATATGGCAAGAATAGAATAGATGATTGTACACCATGATATTATGAATAGCCTCCAAGAATAGAATCCTGTCAATCAACAAAATCATGATAATACATTAACTATTGGAACAAAAGTACAATACAGAAATTTGTGAATATCTTTGTGATCGAGGATTTAAGTGCTCATTGGCACGAGCCCTGCCTACCATGCTGCATTGTGCCGACTAGGTATCGGAATGAAAATGTCCTTCATGCCGATGGCACAACTCAAAACGGGCTCTTTTTTTTCTTTGGACAGTAGCAAGTAATTGCATTAATGGAGTACAAAACATTTGACTAACAATATATTGAGAGCAATTGGAATACAATAGAGTCAAAGATATAATTTTTTTATGCCAAGTGTGTCCGCAAATAGATACTGTGTCAGCTACACAAACCGGCACAGCACAGCACTGATGTACTGTGCTAGCAAGTACTCAACATAACCCCGTGCCTTTGCAGTTAAACTTTGCTTGTGATATTGCTAGTGATTTTTTTTTTTTCCATCCTGCTAACCCAAATAAAAGCAGCAAGAGGATTTGAGGCCCTTAAGAATTGTAAATAAGCTTTCTCATATATGTTGGTACATAGCTCCGTCTTACTTTGTTTAAAGAAATGTAGTTGAAACAGCTAGTTCAAAACTCCTATGGAGGATTTCGTACAAATGTAGAACACATTTGTGAAAAGAACCATGAAATGAACATAATTAGCATAAAGAAAGAGATGATACAAATGGTTAAACCCTTGTTAACTCTGACAGGGCATAATAGCAGTAATTATTATTGAAATTTGTTGTAACAAAATCCAATCGGTCAGCAGTTTTCTTTGCTCACTCAAAATGTCAACTTCTGAAGTAGCATTGATGCAGGACAAATTAGAAAAGCCCTAATCTATTTTGCAAGCGATGAACCCAAACTTTAAAGAAAACTAAATTTTAAATGTTTTGAATGATTTTCATATTTTTCAAAATTATCTTTTTTTCAGAAATTAAGAAGAAATATTAGAAAATAACCAATAAATGGGCAAAATTTCAGAAAATTTGCAAAAATTTTCAAAAAAATTAGAGAAGAAAATTTAGAAGAATGATAAGACAGAAAAAAAGATAAGAATGAAAGGTGAGAAAGAAAAGAAAAGATAGAACCATTTAGGAAGAAGAATTTCGTTGGCGCACACAACAAGAGGAAGAAAAAGAAGATAACATAACCATAGTCAAATTACGAAACACCAAATTTTATTTCATCATAACTCATCTCTCCATAAGTTGCAAGTCGTAAGCTATATTGATAGCCGCCCAAACATTACCCTAGTGTAAATCAAATCCTAAGATTTAGGTTTACCTTCCATCATTTTTAATATATATCACCACTACCCTAATGTGATAAATACTAGCCCATGCATTCTGCAAGTATAAAACTTGTACTATATAAATATTAGACCCTGCTACAGCTAGGAATGAGATAAAACTACAATAAACTACTTGCCGTTTCATGTTCCATATAATTTCACTCCTAAGGGCTTGATTGGTTCCTTGGAAAATAGTAGAAAACTATTTTCGCAGAAAAATTTTTCTGTGGAAAAGATATTTTCTAGTTTCTATTGTTTGGTTCATTAGGAAAAATATATATATATATATATATAGTTTTTCATATATACATGTTTGGATGTTAAGAAAAAAAATGAAAAATACTTTTTCATTTCTATTTCACTTGTTTTTTTTTTTTTTTTTCTTTCTTTTTTTCTTTTTTCTTTTTTCTTTTAGTAGTAATAATATTAGGAGTGGGAAAACCACGCTTTTCCTTCTCCCTTCTTCGTAGGTAGCGGGTACCGGCAACGTCGCGGGAGAAGGTGAGAGAGGGCTTGGTGGAGAGGAGGCGGAGGAGGTAAAGGAGAAGAGGAGAGGGAGAGGAGGAGGAGGAGGAGCCCTCGAGCAGCAGCAGCGGAAGCGAGGAGAGGAAGAGGCAGCAGCAGCGGCAGCAGCAGCAGCAGCAGCAGCCGAAGCAGAGCAGCTTAGTCCACGAGGGAGCTAGCGGTCTGGGATAAGAGGGCGTAGCGGGGGTAGATGCTGTTGCACACAATCGAGTGGAGGGTTAAGGCGGAGGAGGAGGAAGAGAAGGCGGGCAAACTAAGAAAACGAAGCAAGATAATGAATACATACAACAACGAAAACTACGACTTTACCATCGAGTTGCTACACGAGTGGAACCCCGTTGTATCCTAAACCTTCTCCTACCGGCAGAGGACCTCGCCCATATACGTTACGAGAGAAAAAGAAATAAAAAAGGCATTTTTGCATGTCTTTAACGAACTTCGGAACTTGATTTAGCTTGACTACTGGTAAAACTAAACTGATGGGTTTGAAAATTTTAAAACTAAAATGATAGATGACAAAGTCAAATAAACTAAACTAAGTCAGTTGCCCCATGAAATTAAAATTTTAAACTTACGCAAAACTAACCATATAAAGTACATTAAAAACGTTAATATTTGATGAATTTCACTCATTAATTGAAATTAAAACTTCAGTTTCATAGCAAGTGGCTGTGTTTAGACTGACAAACTTTCCAACCTATCATTATACTTTTAACTTTCCAACCCGTCGGTTTAGTTTTACTATGTATCAAGTCCAAAACATATAAAAATGGAATAACAATGATAGTGACCCCAAGGCTTTAACTTAAACACCAAAGTGAGATCTTCTAATTCCATTTTAATTTTTTTTACGATAAAAAACCGGAGCAAAACGCGGAAACGGTAAAAAAAAAAAAGTAAAAAAATGTATTTTAAAGATATATTTTATCATATTTTCTCTACCACCTAACGAATGTTTAGGAACCTAAAATAAATTGTCGTTTTTTTTCTCGATGAAAAAACAAACGAAAATTTTAAAAAAATTTGTTCAATAGCAGGCAATGAACCGGTATCACGTAACGTTCGATTAGTTGTTACTATTGTTTTCTTTTCAGAATACAGCTATATAGTTAATATATCTTATTTACAATTTTTTCAATTTGTTTTTACTATTACTAGGGTTTGTCGTGAACTCGAAATGAAATCATCCAAATTAAAACCCATTTTCGTATGTTCGGAATGGTCTGATATCTTTACGCATTTAGTTGTCCTTTATAATACTAAATCGATGAAATAGAAAGAAACAAAAAATAAAGTAATTATAACAAACTTTTAATAGATAAAAACAGTTTTGTCATTATATAGTAAGACGGTTAATTGTTTTAAAAGGAAATCTAATTTTTGTAAGAGGTTTAATTGCCTTTCCAATCAATCAAAAATTACAAGGTTATTGACAACAAAGGTTTACGGAACATCAGGTCCATAAAGTAGAATTAAAACTATGGGTAAAAGAGAAAAACGTCACGCTTTTACCCCCTAGCCCAAGAGCTAAACACGACGCCCTCGCCGCTAAACTGTAAAGAAGATAGGGTCTTCCAACCTTGACTGCCTCTCCACACCGACAACAGATAATTGAAATTGTGTATAAGTTTTATGGACACTTTGACGATACGGGCGATACTCTACATTCATACATTGTTATACTGGAATGTGTCGGTAGTACTTTAGTAGCCCTGTTAGTAAAATGTAGTTTACCACGATGATATATGTCAATCAATAAGAGTAATTTAAATTCCCGGTATATAGAAAGGAGACGAAAGCTTAAACATCATTCCGAACGTAATGAATGCCTTATATTATATCGTTCGGAAAATAAAGAGAGGTAGTCACTATTTGAAATTCCAAAGTTGTAAAGAAGAAAAGAGAAAGCAACAAAAAAAACCAAACCTCCCCCCCCTCCCACAACCCCAACCCCAGACGATAAAGAACTCATAAGAAAATGAAAGGTAGGAACTTTCTATTCGTACTGGATCTCCATTTCGTACAATGAAAACGACGTTCGTAGAATCTATGAAAAACTATGACATCTTCCTCCAGTGGAAGAAAAAACATAGAAATAAAAGATTTGGTAATACGTTCACTTTACAACAGACACTTTGTTCAAATTTACCAGAATGTCCAGTCCCAATCGTTTACAAAAGTAGGTGATACGTAAAAAATAAAAGCTAATTATGCATTCCTAACAGAAACATGTTAGAACTACAAAGTCAATCAGGGAATCGTAAAGTCAACTTTAGAAATCGGGAGTTTTAAAGACTATAATGACGTAAAAGTAGGAACCACGAATTTTTTTTTTTTTCTTTTCTTTGATTTTTGTACTGTAAAAATGACATTTCACTGGAAAAGTTACGACAAAGTCCTTTAATCAATCCTTCAGTAAAATAACCTATGCTATATTTACCAGTGAATGTTCTAAGTCCTCGCCAATTCCTACCTTACGTCATATACTCTTTCAAGTCCATCATTTCACAAATAGACTCTTCAAATCCCTAAATCAGTATTATAGCCCCATCATGTTAAGTACTCTTTCAATTCCTGATCGAAACTTCACTTTACAAATTCGTGACTCGACGTTATACCCCAATGATATCTATATAAAATGGGAAAATAGAAAACAAGTAAAACTGCTTTTACCTCTTACTAACTGGACCCTATAGTCTGTTACTCTCTCAGATTACGATAAAACAGTGTGAAGTGTCCACTATCGAGAACTGAAGAGTTCTCACGGTAATAGTTAACGAAGATGAGCGGTTCTCGTTATAACCTTCCGAACGATGTTCTTGTAATTCACTCTTGGAAGCCGTGCTTTTCATATTATCGTATTTCTCAGGAACATTATACTTCCCAATAGAAAAAACAAAGTCAATATTATCTAAGAATCACGTACACTGGGTAAATCCTCTAGATATAGTATGACCTTGAGATATTAGGAAGACGACGACAAGGGATGTTAACGTACGACAAATGTAACGCATATAATTACTCTATAAAAGTTCATGTACCGTAAAAAAGACACGAATAAGAAAGACTTCCCTTAAATACGAGGGGGCATATCTGGAATGTGACCCTTAAAAAAAAAAATTTTTTCTTTGAAAATACGTCCACCCAACTTCCACTACGGGATCTAAATGGTAAGTACCTGACGATAAAACTACGGTAATGACAACCAATACCCAATGCATTGAACCAACTGTTTGGATTTCGTTACGTCCTTTATAAATCCCAAGACTTTGGTCCAAAGTATGGTAACGTTGAGTAAAGCTGATCACAAAAAACGACACTTTGACAATGCATAATAACCAGAGCCAAAACTCATTTACAAAACGTCCTAGTTCTCGTAGTTAAGATCTAAAATTGTTCTCGAGTAGATGAAAGTATAGAAGAAAAGTCCATGAACTCTGGAAAGGCGGACATACAGAACAGGGCACTATACATATCAAATAATAAGAACGTTGAGAAACACGTTATGGAAAAGAACAAGGTAAAGAACATTTTCGGCCTACGCGGTGTCAAGAACTTCGGCTAAACTTTACGAAGCACCCCCGAGATTAGAAAAGAAAGTTAATTGCTGCGATATTAAAGATGTAACATCTTAACCCACTATCTGTTACGCCAACAAGGAGAACGTTCAGCCATACCGGAACGCCTTCTCATGCTCATAAATTTTCCAAGTTATCGGCTCAAAAATTGTCCATACAAAATGTAAACATAAATACAACCACTTATGAAAAAAGACCCTTATACGTAGGTATCAACAAGTAATGTTTTGAAGTAATATCTCGGACTTCCTATTTATCTTCATCTAAATCTCGCTAGCCAGGCTACCAATGTTTAGGATTTTAAGTACTCTTTTGTTCGTCGAATGACATTACTCTAAATTCGACGTTAAGTCGTCCTTAAAAGCTTTAAAGAAGTAGACATTGTCTAGCTCGAAATTTAAAGACAGTCAAATCTATAGCTGTGTCATTAATTTAGAGCGAGCACAAATGCAGCCGAACTCTCAGACACAAGACACGTCCTTTCCTCAATCTTTTGGAGCGGTTTGTGCGGCCTAAAAGGCTTCGGTTCGTGATGCTTTAGCGGCCTCCCGAGTACCCATTGGATCACCGCTGCGCCATTGACCGCGACTTACGATCCCGTATGAAAAGGTCAACGCTTGAGCTTAAATGCCCCTCTCTATAACGTTAGAAGTAAAGGAACATTTTAAAGATCTAACCGTTCGACTACATATCAAATTGAAGTTGTAACAAGACGTAGGTTAGAGGAACAAAAACTCCTTTACAAGGAATGAACCCCCCGAAAAAAACGTTTATCGGGGGAATGTTTAAAAAAAAAATTTTAACCGGGACAGTTTTTAAATAAACGTTTTTACCGGGACCGGAGCGGTGCGTTCGCGGTGCAGTCGCGGTGCGCCCGCCCCGACCCGGTCTACCAATTCAACTTGTGCCACTTGGTAAGTGGCACAAGTTATGTTTCAAAAACATAACCTGTGCCACTTACTAAGTGGTACAAGTTATGTTTCAAAAACATAACCTGTGCCACTTACTAAGTGGCACAAGTTATGTTTTATCGATTCTAGCTTTATAAACATAACCTGTGCCACTTGGTAAGTGGCACAGGTTATGTTTATTAACCTGTGCCACTTACTAAGTGGCACAGATTATGTTTATGGAGGTTGAATCAGTAACAACCCCATAAACATAACCTGTGCCACTTGGTAAGTGGCACAGGTTATGTTTTTAAAACATAACTTGTGCCACTTTAAAACATAACTTGTGCCACTTACCAAGTGGCACAAGTTGAATTTGTGGACCCGGGCGGGACGGGCGCACCGCGACTGCACCGCGACCGCACCGTCCCCATCCCGGTAAAAACGTTTATTAAAAACCTGCCCCGATAAAAATGTTTATTTTAAACAGTACCCCGATAAACGTTTTTTTCGGGAATGAACCCGAAACAAGATACAAAAGCAGATCAAACCATTACGCCGCCGATTTTAGCTATAATAATATAGAATTTACTAGATTTAAATATGACATCTTAACAAACATTGACGCGTAGATAATATATAACGCCTACATTTGCACTCTGCAACGGTTTCGATTACATCGTCGTTTTATGTGGTGATTTTTAAGAGTGAAAAGGTTTTTATTTTTTTTTTGCTCTTTATATTTTATAAACCGCTTCTCTATTCGTTCACGTGACACGACGACACGTGGATTTTTTTTTTCGTTTTTTGTTTTTTTTTTTTTTGTTTTTGTTTTTCGTCTCTTAAAAATAAATAAATAAATAAAGCGAAATGAGACTTCGTGAAGTGGCCTCAGCTGACGCCTATATCTTTCGTTCGCTATCCCTCTTCGCGAAGGCGGCGGCGGCGGCGGCGGCGGCAAAATCACGCTACTCAAGCGGCCGCGGCCGCGGCCCCCGCGACCTCACCTTCAACAGAGTCCACGACCCGCTCGGCGAAGGCCCCCTCTTCGAGCTTCTACCATTGCTGCTGCTAATGTCAGGGGTAGGTTTAGGTTTAGGTAAGTGATGGATTAGTTAGGGACTTTTAAAACTAAAAGTATAGGTTCGAAAAGTAAACAAACTAAATTCGCCACACTACCAAGAAGGGCATGCTTCGAATCCGAGTCACGAGTAAAACTACGTAAATAATACGAACAAGAATAGATTTAAAACTTTACCTTCTCAGTAATTAGCTAAAGATAGTTGACTGAATTTTTCAATCTACTGTTTTAGTTTTAAAAATACCCAATCCATCAGTCTAGTTTTACCCGCTATCAAGTCCATTCAAGATATGTGGAAGCATTAATCTGCACGAGCTACTTACTACGACTATACACACGAATCACGAACAAACCAAGTCGAAGAAATGATCTTTTCGTAAGCTCGTAAACTTTTTCTCGAATTAATGTGAAATCCTCGAGTCATCTCTTCAGATCTCAGGAATTAAACCAATTCTTTTGCAACTCTAAAGCTGGAGCAATACCAATTAAAACCACCGTCTAGTATCTTTTCTACGATGAACATCTCACACTTAAAGTTTGAGAGATGCGAGCGAAACGTAACGACGAATTGATGTAAAAGAAGGAACTAGTTTTTGTGAAAGCGCGTGCGCTTGATAGTTTTGGTCCAAAACCCCGACCTCTTTGATATACGTTCTTTTACGAGCCACGACTAATTTTAAAATAGCAAGCAACTATCGCATATCCCTAATGACGGTTTACTTATTATTTTAAAAACTGTCTTTTTCTTCATGCTATATCTTTCGCTTTTGTTGGGACTTCAAGTTCAGATCATATCACATTATTTTGGTTTTTTTTTCCACTTTTTTCTTTTGGGTTTTTACGTGGCCTTGAATAATAGAACGACGGTGATAAAATGTTTAACGACGAAGAAAACGTAACGACGTCCACTATGATATAGGCGTTACCTTAAGCTGACGTCTCCGTTGATAGAGCGTCAACCTCTAATACCACCGGCCTATTAAGAAAAACTTCCTTGTCTCTCCCTAGTACATTTGAGAGTGTAGTAGATACCATAAAGCAGTAAAAAAAAAAGACATGTACGTTTTTATACATATGTTAACGTTGATTCTATTTTATCTAGAGCAAAAGGAAGAATTCAAAACATGTGCTTAAACCACCAGTTCATGATTGACTAAAAATTAATAAAAGTCAACCCAAGAGCCTTACTCGATCTTAGGTCCCTGATAGGACGATGCCGTGCAGGATATATATGAATATTTTGGCTCAAGGTTTCAGTACTCGATCTCCATACGATAAATAATTCAATCGGAAAAGAACAAGATAATATCACGCATTTAAAACCGTGCATTTAACGAATATCTCTTTACGTTACCATGAAGAGAGACATCAAACTGATAGACTTATCAAACCTCTAACCTCTCTTCTAGTTGTTTAACTCCACCACACGCGTCGGGTTGTCAAGTGACAAATAAGAAAGATGTTTACTATCCTGTTAATTTGATACCTTCCATTTTGAACTGTCTTTTTTAAGTACAAACCTCATTAACCTTACACAGAAGATCGTAGTCTTACTCTAAAATTACTTGATATAGCACTTTCGTCTGAAGCCTTTTATTCAATTTCTTTCAATTCCTTCGCTTTGGTTCAGATGCGTATGGGAGTCTCTTGCGAGATGAACGACCCTTTTCAAAAGAACAACCGCTCCGCCTTTCTCGATGCTCCTTACCAATGATGGAACTCACCTCCTTATTCTTCGGGTCTTTATGTAGAGGTTGTAGACTTCTTCCGGGACTTTTCCAACCAAATCTCCTAAAAGAAAAAATAAAAAGGAAGGGGTATTTAGAGGTAATATATACAATCAAATAATGGAACAATTAGGTTGATATAGGTTAAGCCTTAAGTACTGACTCAACAATAATCAACATAAAACAAAGTAGTATTCGGCTTCTTCTTTGACATAACATCATAATATACAAAACAGAGAAGACCATTTATAATTATGGTACATCAGATATAAATAAAAACAATAATCCATCATCTATAACCTCTATGGTGATGACGTTTCACAGCCTCCTAGATAAGAGTACGAGTACTAATGTTGTAGTTAAGGTAGAGATTATTATCCATTCTATAAAAGTCATATTACATACCTATCAGGGGAATGATAGGGTTATAACACTACACCAGGGACTTGAGAAGTGAATTTATGCATCAGGGACTTCAAAAATTATACAACGTCAAAGTAAGGACTGGTAGTTTTTTTTTTCAAAAGATTTTACTGGTATATTAGGGAAGATAATTTTCATGAAACAAAAATTCAAATGAACTTTACTTCAATCTTTCCAGTAAAATCACTTTTCCAGTCGGATGTAATAAAAGAACAAGAAAAAAAAAAGGTGACGATTCCTACCTTAACGTTGTATACTCTTTTGACCTCCTACTGTCACAAATTCACTTTACAAGTCCCCGGTTCAACGTAGTAGCCCCATCGTGTCGTAGATAACTATGTTAAAAGGTAATAAGAAAAAAATGATAGAAGACGTAAAACACGAATTAACACACTTCTAAATAGAGTAAGCTAGATGTACAAGTCTAATAAACATTAATAAAAAGTCCTAAATGAAGACAGTGATTACCCGTCTACCATGATTACATCGGATCGGAAACATCCAAGAAAATACACCAAAAACCAAAAAACAGACTCCGGATTATAAAAAGAATGCACGCGTCACTACCACTCTGTAAGTATAGACGACTACTGGAGTCTTATTTGAATACCTTGGACCTCTAGTCATTAGTTACGAAATTGTAGTAACTATACTTCGGAAAACTGTACCTTCTAGAGCATCCACTAGATAAAACATTGACAAAAGGACTGTATTATTAGTAGAAATAAGTATTAAGACAAAAGGCATTGAAAATCAGGAGTAGTACTTATTATCTACCGATTTTAGAATGTCTCTAGGGACGTCGACAACCGATAAAACTTTATCCGAGGGGTTGAAATAGAAAAAAAAAAAACTGCGGGTATACGAAAAGGAGTAAAACTAAGTTCAATAAAGAGTAATACCACTTTAATACGCATTAGACTCATAATGCCAATTTAAATTGCAGAGCCAAAAAGACATCCAAGACAATTTTCAATCGGACAATATTGACTACCTCGGTAATTTTAATTACCTTAGGGATTACTTTGTTGAATTTAGTTCTGCTCGTTTACATTGGGTTTTTTTTTTTTTTTTTCTCGACTCCCCAGATAAGTGTACCGGCTATCAACTCCCTTAGAGTTGTTCTTCGGATGTAAAATATGTGAACTAACTTCCTTAGGAAACACATCTCCTGTTGTATGTCTTCAAGATGTCAAACCATCACGTACGACTCAATGGAAACTTGTTAATGCATTGAATAACTACCTAGTTATCGAAATGAATGACTGAAAGTAAACAACTTGAGAGGTCTCCACTAATGAAGTCGACTTAAAGTAGGCAGAATAACGTTAGAAAATCGGATGTCGTCAAGCTCTCCAAAATAAGCCGAACAACTGGACGCTGTCAGTCGTCAGACACTAGTCTTACACTCTTACACTCGATAAAGTAAACGAACAGCAATAAGAATAGTGACCTAAATAGATTATATACAATGAGAAATTATCAAAGAAATCGTTTCCCCCAACTACTAAACTATAAAAGACAACGTCTGATGCACTAGCACTTTTATTTTTTAGACCCTGAAAGAAATCGCTCTATTAAAGAAGATAAAGACTATATTTCAAAGGTTTTCTACCTTCTATATAAGATTCAGCGCTGATGTACTTAAATTTCCATCACATCGGAATACACCTTCAATTAGAAGTAATGACACTCATAAGAAACAACTAACTGCCAAGTGGAATATGATCGGACCGTTCAGTTGACTAAAAATTTCCCAGTAATTGACGTTTTATAAATTTTAATAGGGTAAACTTTATCAACTGTAAACAAAAAGTCAGTCGCCTAACTGGTTGGACTGAACTGGTTCGGAAAGAGATTAACAAAATGATTTTAGAAATATAAGTCGATGACACTAAAGATTTTGAAGTAACAACTCTGAGAAAAGATGTTAAAAAAAACAGGATGGTATATAATAAATACAACAGTAATACAAGATATAATCGGTTTTTTTTTTTTTAACACCTGAAACGTCAGTCGGAGTTAACAATACACTGCGGGGTGAAGACTCCCTCAGTGGGCAGGATCCCGATGAGATCAGAATCGTATGAATTGAGAGAATTAGAGAACTTGGATCGGTGGCAGGTTTAAGATATCGGTCCAATTCTCCAAACTGGTGTAATATAGAAAATATTTCTTGATGTTTAGATCTCCACAGTGTACAATAAAGGACGTAAAAGTCTACACCCTGGACGTGTACCTCTCGAGAGGATAACGTTGAAAATTACATGTACTCATAGAAGCGAGGTTCCATTGAATAAATAAAAAATAAAGAATTAACTATAATCAAAACTAAGTTATACGTGTTCATGGTAGTTTACACAGAGTAAACTTTAAAAGGGAAAGCTTTCTTTTGGGTTAGACGGTCATCTTATTCACGAACAGTAAACAAAAACAATCCAAAACCTGCTGATTAGTATCTATGTTCATGAGGAGAACTTTTTTATATAAAACTACAATTGTATAAAAGACCATAGACGTCGAGAACCTCAACATATCACGACTAAGGCAGAAGCTGTTCAAACCCACAACGTAATCGTTCCTACCTGCGGCGAAACGGTCACCTAGAATGTCCAAAGACTATATAATAAACTGACGAAGATCTTAATAACAATAATTCTGATGACAAAAGACGTACTTTAGTCGTTATTAAAGGCTCAAAAGAGAGCGCTGCCACCTGGACTACTACCGTAATGAAACGTTCGATCGTCTTTGGGTTTGTCCAACCAAATATATAAGATAACAAGTAATCGAATTAACTAAAGGTTTCTATCACTTGAATTAACAGCTTCTTTTAACTTCTATATGGGAGACCGATTTACTTTTGTTTGAGGAAAAACTAGCTTGAGCTCATAGTCAGAACTTAACAGTCAGTGTCATAGTAACAGTAGTGAAAGACAACTTTACACCTCAATAATATAATGTTTATAGTACAGCTTAATAAAGAAAAAGTGATCAAAGGGAATAACTAGATAAAGTAGGTTACTCTATGAGTTGAGATCCCATTTACTCCTTTCGTTAGAGATGACCAAGATGAGGGATGAAATTACTTCGTTTAGGAACTTTCCCAAACCTTTTTCTATTGGAGCGTAGAAGTTATCATTATTAGCGATGAAACATATTTACCTATATTGGTTACTCGGAGTGAAATTATTAAGTATAACTAGAGTCCTGTGGTGTGTATTTAAGAGACGGTTTTCGACGTCCCAACGAATGTTCAAAACGAGCACCCGAGTTAGCCTCTCCAGGATCCGTGAAGAGTAAAGAAAAGTGGTGTTGAAAGTCAAAGGAACTTCTTGGCAGTTATTAAAAATAAAAATTAAGAACGGCAATGGGAGTAGTGTCCTGTACTATAAGGCTCGGGACTATTATTACTTCTCTAGGGGACGCTGAACTTCAGCTTCGACTGAGTAAACCGTACCGTAGGATGTTGTTTGGACTAACAGACACGACGATTTTCGTCGAACATGTACATAATACGTATCTTGTAGTTAAGAAAAGAGAAAAAGAGTTTGGTGGTGACCAAGATACCATGGGTATTACCAACACTAATATGCCACTGGGTTGTTACTCGCGCTTTTTCGTGTTTCTACGGTACCTTGTTCTTGTTTAAAACGAAGCTTGTAATCAATTATGTAACCATCCCAAATACCAAAAAGGAAAATAAAAAAAAATAAAAAAGAGAAAACTAGTAAGTTCGGCTATCGTTTTGGTCAGTCCGAATTGGTAAACGGTTTAGTCTACATTAACAAACTTCCTTGCGTCCTTATAACAGAGGATTTACATTTCTATGGAACTCTAAGCCTTATATGCAGCGTTACATGTAAAAGAGTCACCTTGAGTGAGAATAGGACAATGCAAACTTTAGGTAGACATTTAAACCGAATACTACTTGTTTAAGACATTATAAATTCAAGGTTACATTTATACACTATTAGAAAAAGCGGAACATTTCAAACAACTACACATTCCGTAAACTCTACTTGACGACTTTTGAATGATTAGTGATGTCTCCAACCTCACAAAGTAGATGAAGAGAGAACATTTAGTTTGGAACGTTTAAAATAAGCCCGATTTTCACTAAGAGTAGATAGACGTTTTAGTGAACCAAATTAACTTTTAAAAGTACGTCATACTTGTCATTGGTTTCTGATCAAACGTGTTCTTTTCTCTACAATGAACGTCATGTCTAAAAGTCTTTCCGTTCCCTAACTAAATGACTCAGATGTTTGATGATGTTATCATTATCTAAAGGCGTATGTTTTGGGTCGTGTAGAAATGGGTGTGGGGTGAAGTCGTTGGTTTGTTTTGTGATGTTTTTATTTCTTTTTTTTTACTTTTTCTTTCTCTCTTACAAGACGTTGTCGATTTGACGTAAGTTGAAGGTTTAGAAAAAGTCTGGTGACTTAAGAGACTTCGTGGGTGAAGGGAAAAGTGAGGTTCTTACGTACTTAGTCTACTTCTCGACAAGGAGAGTAGTCCTCTTCGGTGGTGTCTGTACCTGAAGTGGAAGGTTATGAAGGGTAAAAAAAACTAGGTAAACAACAGAAAAGACCCGGTAAATGACAGAAGAAAGGGGAGTATGAGAAGAGGTAGACTTAAACTGTGTCTTTGAAGGGAGGTTAAGTAGGTATAAGATTCGTAATATATTTCTTCGCGGTGCGTTTGGCGACGACTTTGTTCGTGTTAGCGATGATACTAGGGGCGGTGGCAGCGTCAGCTATTCGAGAAGTAGAGTCTCCGGGCACTCGGCTGTGTACTTGGGTTACCGCGCGGTGTATTAAGCAATGGGCATTTGCTCGAGTTGCCCTTCGAGCTCTCATGTCTTCCTTAACTTGGCAGCTCTTTTAATAAGCTATTTAAATCAGCCACATCCGAACAGTCAGCCAGCTAGCTTCGTCCATACGCGGGAAGGTTAGCTAACTTTCTATCTAATTCAGAGAGATCGAACTACTCTAGAGGTTATCTTCTTCCCTAAAGAGGACTATTAACTAAAGACGAGTTTAGGTCATATTGAACTTCGAGTCAATTGACAGGCTAGAGACGGCCATAATGAGGACAGTCACTCAAGAGTCTTTCGGAGTTAAGTATCTCGAACAACGTCACGGCTTATCAGCTTCCTTAACCCGGACTTACTAATAATGAAACATTTAATTCATGTAACTCACTCCGCTCTAAAGGCTAGAGGCCACCATATTGTGGACTTTGTAACAACAGTACGTCTCTTTCAAAGTCATTTGAGCTCGTCAACGGTTAGAGGCCTCCATTTAGGGGCGACTTAAGTAAACTTCTCTCTAGCTCAAGTGGCTCGTTTAAGTTTAAGGGGTCGGTACTTCCTTGTGATGGGTGATTCAATAAAGGTAATTCGTCCTCTACCCAGTCAGAGAATGTGGAACTGTCGTATAAGCCCTGAAGTGGCCTATTTAACAAGCGGCGTTCTAGATCCTTCAGCTCAAGGAGCTCTTCCGGATTGAGTCCTCCCTGACGTGGTCAATCCTCTAACACCGGATCGGAATCAGACCAGTCCAAGGAGCTGAGTGGCTATCGCCTCCCTTAATGTGGACTTTTCGACAATAAACAGTTTAGGTCCTGTCAATTACGCCAACTCGGCTCGTTTCCCTCCTACGAAGGCAACTCAGATAACACTCTCTTCAACTACTACGACTCTAAAAAATCGTACTTCTCTCTGAGGCCGTTTCCTGGGAGCTCCCTTAACAACATGTTACACTAGTTACACTCTAGGCGCTCCACAAGCTTTCACGAGCCTTACCAGGGGCTCTCGAATAATAGCCGGTTCCGTTCCAGAACATCGAAGAACGTCATCGGGTTTGAGCCTCCTTATCCCGGGCTTTCGAGTAAGACGGAGTTAACGTCGTGATGGTTCAAGAACTCGAAAGGTTACGATAGGCCTTAACCTGGCTGTTTCACTAAAGGCTTCTTCAGCTAGAGAAGATTCAAGCTCGTCAACCAATCGAGTAAGCCTTACCAGGGTCTGTAGACTAAGAGTATATGCTCTTCTTCGCAGTCGAAGACATTGAAGGGTTAAAGGCCACCTTAAGGTGGTTAGTCTAACAACACCTTCTCTCTATTATAGAGGTTTAACGAGTTTAAAGGTTAGAGTACACCATCTTGCGGCTTTTTCGATAACAACACTTCGTGCTCTAAGAACTCTAAGCATTCCGCCAGCTATGGCCTGCCTTATTGAGGCGACTCCGATAACAAACTCTCCAGGTCTCTAAGATTACTTAACGTCAATTCATCGAGGAGCTAACACGGACAATTTAACAAAGGCCGATTCTTGTTTAAAACGTTCGAGCTCAATAAGCCTGTTTCTAGAAGTCTCTACGGCGGGAGCTCTTTCAACGACCTTTCCTGGTTTATGACTTCTAACAACTCCGCCCGTCACCTCTATGGCTGACAGGGCCTCTCTAATAAGTAGCTGTTCAGGTTTTAGAAGTCGACTGAGTTGACCAAGTCGACGCGTCCCTACGACGGCGAATTAGCCAAAGGCTCATCTATCTCTATTCAGTTCGAGCTTTCTAGCGGTTAAAGATATCCTTAGCCGGGCATTTCAACCAACAAACGTTCTAAGTCTCAAACGTCAAGTATATTAAAGGGTTAACTAACTCCCTAAAGAGGGACATTCAACAAGAGTCGTCGACTATCTTGAACGTCTAATGACGTCATCGGCTAAGGAAGCCCTTAGCCGGGACTCTCCGATAACAAGACTTATAATTCATAAGAGTCTACTAAGTATAGTCTTTAAACTTAGCCTTATGAGGGCAAATTAGCCGTTCTTCGTTCTGGGTCTTAGAGGTTAAGCCACGTCAACGGCTATACGCCGCCCTAGAGGGGTCTCTCGTTCAATAGTGGATAAGACTCGAGGAGCTCCAAGTAGTCTTCCGGCTCGAGAGCTCCTTAGCTTGGCCTCTCCCTTAACCTCATGTTTTCGTTACAAAAGTCCAAGAACTCGTACGGTTCAAGCACCCCCTAGCCCGGCCTGTCTCTTAAGCTGCTATTTAGCTCCTTAAGCTCCTTATGCTCGGCAGGCCAGCGGCCTCTCTAGCTTGGCCTGTCGGGAGCCGGGCTATTCAATTCTGGGTTCTGTATCAGGACCAGTAGTTCTGTACATTGAGGTAAGGTCGATGTGTGTAAACGTGAGTTTCTGGTCGAAAGCTCTTGGGGTAAGCCCAGCTGCTTTAGCCTAAAATAAACTTCGTCGTCGTGACTTAGTCTTAAACGTCTCTGATGATGTGTACGTCACTACTCATACCACGAGTTTTCACTGTGTTTTTCGTACTCTCTCTTGAAAACGTACGACCTTATCATCTAACCTTGAATGTTCTATGACGTCACTCTCGAACTCTACCAGAGGAACTACTAGTAACTGTTGAACTTGAGAGGAAAGTCGAAGTTTTTCTTCGTCCTTTATTACTAACACTAATACTACTACCAACTCCTTTTCACGAAGAACCATTCACTAAAAGTTACGTTATACTCATCTCAAAAAAGGTACACTCGTGTTTTTGGTCGGAGTGTACAATGACCGTCCCTTTCTTTTTCCTTAACCTTTCACTTCCCCTGAAAAGTTTAAAGTTATCATCCGATTATATTATCCTACCGAACGATAAAAAAAATACACTAAACCTCTTCACGAAGAGGGAAGGACTCTCCATTGGTTGTGTTTCTAGAAGACCCATCGAACCTATCCAAACCTTTCTCACACAAATCTCATTCCCACTAACTCGAGTCCGTACGACTTTCCCTGACGTCTCTCTGGGGTGGACGTAGATGACTTTTCGAGTTGAGTTCGTGGTAAACTAGTAAACTCCTTTTTACTTTTGTTTTTCAACGGGAAAACCAGGAGGAAAACACAAAAGACTTATTAAAGTTAAGTTTTTCTTTTCTTTTCTTTTCTTTTCTTTATTCTAATCGATCTATACCACTCTAAGACTCATCTCCAAACCATCGGTAACCGAGTTGGAACGATAGATTAGATACGTGAGTCCAGGTGAACTTTCAAAGTTCGTATAGGTTTCGATCTTATACGTACGTATGAGGAATTACGGGAATAAATTAAGTGAATCGGTACATTCTAACCAGTCTATTTTACTTGTTATAAAATTCATTCAAATTTATTTTTATTGATATTCTTTTTTTAACAACATTTATTATGCAATGTATTAAATGCACCTTACCTGCAATGTCTCTTCTTGATGAGTCTTAATTCTGGATTTAAAAAAGAGCTGTATTCGGGTTGACGGCGTCTTAAATTCGTTTTTTCCTGTCCTTACCGTGTTGGTGGTGTGACTCCGACACCGGGAACAAGACCCCAAATTAAAGTACACTAATTAATTCTAAGGACAAGTCCCTATTTAGGTTTGTTCTTGACTGTTTTACGAGAGAAAAATATTGACAAAGGAGTGACGTTTTATTCGGGAAAATCCAAATCGAAAACGAGTGGGTAGAAAAAGGAAGGACAAATCAATGTATTGAGATAGAAGTTTAGAAAGATACAAATAATTATTCTTATATTAATTCGAGTACGTTTTTATTACACTTTCTACTCAGAAAATAGAGATTTTTGATTTCGATGGTCTATTACCATAAAAATTATAAATATAAATTGTCAAAAAGGATGCAGAGCTAATCTTTTAAAACATTTCAAGTTTTAATCTTGAAGGTTAATACTATGATACATTTTTATTATAAATAAAAGCTTTCGGAAAATCACAAACATCGATTGTTTAACTTTGGAACAAACTAGGGTACTTTTACTTTATTTCGTAAGGGAGACCAGGTTCAAACCCTGTACAAGGATTGTTATCTCGACAGTCTGTATTGGTTGATTATTAGTGGAGTAATTTTCTACGAATGTACCATCCTTTTTGGTAAAACAAGAAACCCCAAAAAAAAAAAAAAAAAAAATAGTTTCACTCTCTCTCTCTCTCTTGTACGATGTACAAAAACAAGTAAAGACTCTTTATTTGAGTCGATCTTTATATTTCGTTAATCTAAAACTTGAATTTTAGAGCCTATGGTTGGTAATTTAAGAATTGGTTGACGTGATTCATGTTAGCCACCTTCAACAATATGCATATGAATATAATATTTGTATACTACCTTTTTCCTTTTCTGAGATGTTAAAATACAACATGGAATATTAAATTATTTTATAACTTCTGATCTCATCCCGTAGACTTAACGAGTTGATTGTAATTCTTTCTTGTCACCGGTTTTGAGATCTTTATTTTTTAACTAAGAATATACTTTTCAAATACCCCAAAAATTATCGTCTTGTGTTCCAACTTTTCGTTGGGTCTCTTCGTCTTCTCCGGTTTCATCTTCCATCTATAATAATTTTCGAGGGTGTCAATTAATAACGTGATATTATTAGTATCGTAGGTTATTATCTACACCATGATTTTTCAAAATAAGTTATTAATTCCCCCCCTTTTTTCCAAAGAAGATGGACAGTAATAATGTATAGGTAAACCATACAAGAATCATCCTGATAGATGTTACCCTTATTAAATTAACGTTACGTTTAATTGTACAGGTGAGTGATGTGTTTTCCAGAAGTTGATGAATCAAAAATTTTAAACCAACTATTTTTAAACCAACGTACCCCTGTTACTCTATTACATTAACATACGTATGTGTGTGTAGTTGTGTAGTACTCAGTAACCACAAAAGTTTTCAACTGGTAAAACTGACCCCTTTTTTTTTTTTTTTCGTAATTAAGTTGTCAACGACTCAACTTATCCAAAACTGAAATCAAACGGATTGAACCCGTGAATGGGTAAACAGACTAGAACCACTCATGTCATGACAATTCATAAGTTTGTGAAACCAGTTGATTCGGTAAAACAAACTTTGTAGGTGTCTTTGGAATCCGTATTTTCTTTCTTTCAATATATATTGTGCGCGTTTTTGCGATAGTCTAATTCCAAAATAGCCAAGCTGGTCACCGAGCTGGTTGCCAAGCCTGTTAAGGTGGTTAAGTAACTAAGTGCTAAGTTGACCTGAGTAAGTCGGCTATAAATTTATAACTAAGCTTAATTCTTCGACTTTATCAACCATGAGACCTCTTAGTATTTTTATGTAAATTGAATTTTATTAGATTTCCCTACTAGTGGGAAACTTTAGAGTTGCTACATGTCTTGATACTAAGAGTATTTTGTCTCGACCTCGTTTTCGCATGTTTCTACACGAAGAAACAAACTGAGTATTCTAACGCTATACAGCTCGTTATTTGTTCGATAATCAATGTTTTTATTTATTTCATAAAACGGCGTCATCATAAAAGAGTGGCGTTAGAGAGACGTTAGGGTTTGTTGGATTGACTAGACCCGGTTACAGCGTATAATGTGAACTTAAAAGATCTTAAAAGATCAGGGGTATTTTACAATTACCCGAAATATTCCGGGTCACACATAATACATATAACATACTTTACACCAAATTCGGGGTTACCCGAAACCTAGAAAACACCAAGAAAAAAAAAACAAAAGGACTTTGTACCGGGTTGTATAAAACAAACTTAAACCTATGAAATTTTAGGATACAGGTTACGGTTAACGGTGTACTATTATCATAATTAGGTTTCCAATCTTTACTAGTTTCACTAACTAAATTCCCGGTTTTTTAGCTTTCATAGTCTAAGAGATACGAAGGCTATCATATCATCGAGATATATATATATATATATATATATATATATATATCTCTCTCTCTCTCTCTCTCTCTCTCTCTCTCTCTCTCTCTCTCTCTCTCTCTCTCGATCCGACCATATGATAGCCATCGTGTCTCCGGAGGAACGATGGTTCAACAAAAATTACTACGCCGAAGGTTTAGCTGCTAGCCGGAGCAATCTGAACTAGATGTGATAACTTTCATAAACCTTTGATTTAAAGTATTAAAAAGTCATAGTAAATGGATAGTTTGCTCACCAGATTTTTACTTGCTGACTTTTATTTTTAGAGTATTTTTTACTACTATCTTCTGAACTTAAATTCTAATCTCCATGACTAGAATGAGATTTATCATTTTTCTTAAAAGATATTTTTAAAGTAAACTAAACCTAACAAAATGTGGCAATTTAAATGTTTACGTAGTGTAGATGGTAATTTTAACAGTTAAAACTCTGGAAAACTAGTGATTGGTTAACTACGACTTTTTAATACTTTAAATCAAAGGTTTATAAAAATTATCACATCTAGTTCAGATTGTTTCGGCTAGCAGCTAAACCTTCGACGTAGTAACTTTTGTTGAACCATCGTACCTCCGGAGGCACGATGGCTATCATATGGTCGGATCGAGATATATATATACATATATATACATACATACATAGTTTTAAAAGTTGATTGG
>NC_033633.1:8088854-8241378 GCF_001540865.1 Ananas comosus | reverse complement strand
CCTAGTGATCGAAGTGGCTCAAAATCAACGGCTGAAAATAAAAATCTTACAAAATACGATGATATGACATTAAAATTTTAGATCAAAGTTATTGATCTTGTTTTATATGGTATAAAGAATTTTCTATCAAAATTTCATGTGATTTGGATATTTCTACACCGTTAAACTTGCAACCGGCTCACCACGGCCGTTAAAATTATTGATTTTGAGCCCCTTCGATCACTAGGCAAATAATATCGAAAAATCGCAAAATTTATTTTCTAGGTACTTCAAATACTCTAGATCAACTCTAACGGAGCCGATCAACGATTCGAAAGTGCGAACATCGAAAACGACTTGGAAGCACGGAGACCTCCGTGCTTCTAGAAGCATACCAGCACAACTCTATATATACTAGAAGCATACCAGCACAACTATATATATATATATATATATATATATATATATATATATATAGAGAGAGAGAGAGAGAGAGAGAGAGTTAGTCTCCTATACTATCTATAGTACCGGGCAAGGATTTAAGTGTCGTGGCACGAGGTTGTGCCGGAAACTTGCCGGCACGGTGCGTGCCGAGCCGTGCCGAGCCGTGCCGAGCCATGCCGATGCGTGCCGGTCAAAAAAATTCTTGCATGCCGACACATAATAGTATGAAATATTTATTTTCTTTAGCAACAAAATATTCTAACTATTTATTATATCTTTTTATCACATCTTTTGAACTTTATTGAGGAAATTACTTACTAATTTAAAGAATAGAGGGTTTTGAGCTGTGCCATCGGCACGGGATCTGTATCATGTCGGTATCTTGTGGGCACGATACGGCACAGTGGATACGGTCCGTGCCGACGGGCACTTAAAACCTTGGTACCGGGGCTCCGGTACTATAGTCTCGTTTTCGATCTTAGGGTGTTCAAATCAACGATCCACACCGTTAAAACTGATCTAGGGTTTTTAAAGTTTTTAGAAATAAAATTTTATATTTTTTCGACATAGTTTACTTTATGATCAAACCATTTCAAAATTGTCAATTTTCAATGGCTACTATGGCGACTTTAGAGTTTAACGGTGTAGAAGAATCTAAATTTCTTCAAATTTTGATAGAAAATACTTTAAACTATCTAGATTAAGGTTAACATTCTTGATCTTGAATTTAAAAGTCCTATGCTCAAATTTTAAAGATTATTCAATTTCCACCTTCCATTTTGACATAATTTATTTACTAAGTAAACGATGTCGAAAAAAACTAAAATTTTATTTCTAAGAACTTCATATACCGTAGATCATTTTTAACAATGTGGATCGTTAATTTGAACACCCTAAGATCGAAAACAAGACTATAGTACCGAAGCCCCGGTACTATAGATAGTATAGTAGCCTAATTCTATATATATATATATATATATATATATATATATATACCTGCTACAAAGGAGGGTGGGAATACTAACCTTTTAAAATTTAACATAATACGCACAAACTATTTATAATATAAATAATAAAATAATAAATAAAAACAATCTGAAGTATATTTTAGTGTAGATAAAATAGTTTCACAAAGAAGATGGAGATGGTTGATATGACAAATAGGAGATGGAGACAATTATGCTGTGTATATATATATATATATATACACCTTGGGGAGATAGAGACGACAGTAGAAAATGTTAAGATGACGGTTTAGTGGTAAGCGTATACCGATATATTAGAAAAGAGAAATTCCCTATTTTACTCAAAACGTCCATAAGAAAAAAGTTTTTGTTTTCTGGAAAAAAAAATTTGAAAAACGAAAAGGAAAGTTTTCCGTGAAAAATGGAAAATAATTTTCCAAAAAATCTACTCTAAACACATGGAAAAAAAAACTTTTCCACCATAAAACAAGTTTTCTGTGGTATTTTTCGAGGAACCAAACAGGCCCCAAACATAGGGGAAAAAAGTGAAAAGAAAAGAAAACAATACAAGCAGCTTAATACAATTACTCTGAGCAACAAAATTACATATAACATGACGTAGATATAAGAAGATAGCTTAGATGACAGTATTTAGGATCTCAAAAAGCTTAAGGAAATCATGAAAAATCTAAAGTCATCGTAACAACTAATTAAATATGAGTCCTCCAGAGAACCATTTCTCCAGAACCAAGAGACACTGAACCTACAAGCAATAAAGAAGAATATAACATGTGGTAATTCAATAATACATACCTCTTCTTGGAGTAGTAAGCTGAATGGCAATAAACATCAACATATTGATAAGAGATATCAAACTCCAGTCAAGTAGAGAAGCTGCAAAAACAGCACAATAATAGCAAATAGAGTTTAACTAAGGAAAAGCAGCTAAATTAACAAAATAAATAAATATTGTACTCCAGCAATAATTTAATGGAGTCTCCATTCTCAATAACAGCAAACAAATATAAAAAATCGAACTTCTTAGTCGGAGATTAAAAATATATATATAATTTCAATCCTACATTACTGCATCATGTTTTTGTGCTGATGCAGTACGATGTGTGGAACTAAGACAAGTGAAATCGAGTACTATCACCTTTTCAAAAATATTGTGGTATATTTTCAAAGTAAGTTGATTGTTACAAAAGGATTAGAATGAATCTCTTAGTTAGGAATTTCAAATAAGTTGTTGTCGTTTAGAATACACAAACCCAATAATTGGAAATTCCACTAGGCACATGAAATCTTTGAATAACACAAAATGCTCCTCTTTGTAACCAGAGGATGATCAATAGGAATAGTGTTTTAGTTCATTCGAGGGCTTTTCCATAATGTTTCCTTTGTTTGGCTAGGTTAGCCGATCTGTCCCTCCTCTCACCTTCTTTCTAGAATAATGCACCTTGCCAAATAGACAAGATTACAGTATGACTTTATAGTCAGCATGCTCTTACAGGGCTTGCGTAGGTTGCAGACGTTTTGGCACGAAATTGACGCGAAAAAGAACTCAATAACTCAATTTCCACTTGTTGAGGACTAAAATCTCATTACTTGTGTTAATTGGACTATCTTGCAATTGTCCAATTTTAGTGGAAATCCACTAAGCCTCAGGAGCATTCTTGAATGCCCTGTCACTCCACCTGAGGCTTACAGAGAGAGAAAGAAGAGAAGAAGAAGAGAAAGGAGGAGAAAAGGAAGAAATAGGATTGTGAAGTTCCAATTAATCCGACGAGCCGATCGAAATTGCACATGCGAACTGCGCTTGCGACGTAAGTATTTTCTCGTTTACAGTTCCTTTTTCTCCTCCTCCTCCTCCTCCCCTCTCTCTCTCTCTCTCTCTCTCTCTCTCTCTCTCTTGCTGGCTGAGAAACAGCAGCAGCAGCAGCAGTAGCCAGCAGCTGCTGCTGATGGCTGCTTGACAGCAACGGCAGCAGCAGTAGCCAGCAGCTGCTGCTGCTGGCTGCTTAGCAGCAGCAGCAACCAGCCATCAGTTGCTTCTGGAACAGTAGCGGAGCAAGGAGGGAGAGAGGGAGAGTCAATTTCGTGCAATCCGCGGTCGGCGATTGAATCGACATTCACGGGAGGAAGAGGAAAGTAGGGGAGTTTGAATTACACTTTATTTTGCTGGAATTTGATGTAACCGGTGTGAAATTGATGTAATTAAAGTTAAATAGAATTTTGATCTTCCGTTGAATTTTAGGTTTTCGTAGTTCCGATTCTCCCATTGAGCGTTTGGAGGATTTTACTAAACCTCTTGTCACTTCCCGCTGGTTTGGAATTACCTCACACGGATCATCAACGTAATTTGGATTAGTTTTAATCTAACACCCCCCCCCCCACCCCCACCCCCCGCCCCTCTCTTTTGATCAAATCGCAAAATTGTATGGCATTTTATGGTATCCTTTGCTTTGCTAACTCCTTCCTGATATTTGAAGTTTACTTTCGTGGAGTCCCTGCGGGACATGAACCGAGAATGGCTGTATAGACGATTACGTTGCCGCTTTTGATAGCGATCCAAGGTGGGTTCCAATCCGCCAGAGAAACAGCGAATTTCCTTCTATGTCTAAATTGATATATATATATATAGATGACTCTATGCTTTTAAAAGTACCAAGTCATTGGTCTTTGTAGTTTTCGGCTCTTTGGGATTAAGGGATGTGCGGTTAGAATAATGTGGGCACGCTAGGGGTTGAGATGGGTAGTTGGTTGAATAGTATATCTAAATACGGCTTGAAAATGATCAAAGCGTAGATCTAACGGTAAAAACCTTACAAGGTACCAAAGAGTGTTGGGTGATTTTACAAGCACATTAGCCGGAACTCTTATATATAGTATATATATATATATATATAATAATCTATATTATAATATGATATATATAGTAGACTACTATACTCTTATGAGTATAGGACCACTTTGTACTTATAAGTTTTCGGCCGTTGGATGAAGAAATGTGTGGTTAGGATGATAGCGGCCCCGGTTATGATGATAGTGGTCCCTTAGGGTTGAGTGGGTGGTTGGTTGAATAGTATGATCTAACGGGAGGAAATGATCAAAGAGCTAGATCTAACGACCGAAAACTTATGAGTACAAAGGGGTCTATACTCATAAAAGTATAGTGGCCAGACTCTATATTTATATAGAGAGAGAGAGAGCTAGGCTGGTATACTATCGGTAGCACGGAGCCCTCCGTACTACCAAGTTGTTTTCAATGATGCAGCTTCCAAATCGACGATCGGCTCCGTTAGACTTGATCTACATTATTTCATAAATTTTCGGTATCATTTACCTATCAAACGAGTAGTCTAAATATGAACGGCTAAAAATAAAAATCTCATAAAAAATAATGATAAAAAACTTGAATTTAAGATCAGAGGTACTAATCTTACTCTAAATAGTGAAAAGAATTTTCTATAAAAATTTCATCAGATTTGGATTGTTTTACAATGTTAAATTCACAAACGCATCACATCTACCATTAAAATTGTCAATTTTGAGACCTTTTGATCACTAGTCAAATGATGTCGAAAAATTATGAAATTTAGTTCCAAATACTTTTAATAGTGTAGATCAAGTCTAACGGAGCCGATCGTCGATTTGGAAGCCGCATCATTGAAAATAACTTGATAGCACGGAGGCCTCCGTGCAACCAATAGTATACCAGCCTAGCTCTATATATATATATGTTACTTATATTGATAGAAGGCGATGGTACGAAATCAAGTAGAGAATTAGAATTCTAGCATGATTGCATGTTAACACTCATCTTTGTCATGTCAGGTAAATCCTATGTTCTATAGTTGTAATATAGTAAATGGTTAATAGTATATTAAGCATATATGCTAGATTAGGCCAAGAGGGGCGAGTTAACATCATATGCATGGTTGTAGAGCATTCCTCATTTAAACATGTCTCGATTGTCATGAACTAGGTAATAAAGACCGTGGGTTAGAGCAGCAGTAGTAAATAGACGTTTTGGACATTGAGGTAGAATATATGTCATAGTGACACTAGACATAGAAATTATTTTTTATAACATTAAGAACACCGGATTGGTTAATTGTGATCTTTTGATCATCACAAAGACTATAGCCTGAAGAGCCACATAGAGCTTGACAGAATTACGCACTATTAGACTCGGTAGGAGTCACTCCCCTCGAGTGTCACTTCGGAGACTGGCCAGCGATAGCAAAGACAGTAGCCTAGATATCGCCGTCACACATGCAGCAGTGTGGCCGCACACTAGGCGGGCACAGGCTTGACCGGACCTATGAGTCGGTTATTGCAATCAAATATACTATTGCATTTATCTATTAGTAATAGCATTGATGCATGATTTAGTCATTTTCCTTCATGTTCATTACCTGCGTAGAAACATGATGAATAGTAGAAATTTATTACTCGTATTATGCTTTATAGCTTAGTATTTAGTGGAATTAATTATTGTTACCTATGCTTGTTTTTGTAGACCTAGTGGGAAGGTCATGGTTGTCGCCAACTGTACCACTGGGAACTTCTGTTTAGTAGTTCTCGCACCCTCTTATGGTTTACTTTTCAGAGACAGGTGCACCTTCCGCTGATCGAGGTAAGGGGATCGTGCAGTAGATAGCATCTTCTACCGGTGTACATGTGTGTTAGAGGACCACCAATTAGTGGATTTTGGATATGTTTACTGTACATAAGGACTGGCGAGGCCAAGGCCTTTTACTTGCACTTTTACTTTTTGGGGTTTGAGGTTTATATGATTCTGTATAGTGATGTACGGTAGTTAAGCTTGTGCATAGTGCTCTAATACATGTCTTTATCTTAACTTCGTAGTTCTAGAACCATTAATTTGTGATTTGTGGTATTCTTTAGTTGTAGATTATAAAGTTACTCGCTTTCGTTGTTGTTGTTGTTCGATTGGACGCTTCGTGTGTGCAAGATTGTGCACACACGGCGGTCTGTTGTCGTCCCCTGGGCTTCCGCTGTGGAACAAGGGCGTGACATTCTTGTCCCCAATCTTCGTCTTTATTCTTCTATCTCATTCTTCTTTTTCTTCTTCTCCTTAACCTACTACAATACAGCCATGCTACAGCACCATTGTGTGATAGCACTAAAACATTCTTGCATCAAAAACCTCCAGAAGGCAAAAACGGCCATGCTACATCAGCCCCACAAGATTCTTGCATTATAGTTCTATCCATGATTCCACCACTATCGCCCAAGGTCATATCAAAGAACTTGGTGTGACAAACAAAATACAAATCAGATGCTCAAAGTTCATCCAGATCAATGAACGGTCCATCAACCAACAACAATTAACGAGCATTACTTAGTAAGATTGAGCCTTTTAAACATTAAACCAATGCCAAACGAGGCAATTTACGTACAGTGGCATTCAGAATTCTGAAAATTAAGATAAGCAAGACTTTGTCAGTCAATTTCTGAATAAATTAGAAGACTCAGATCAAGAGACACTAACTTTACTCGACAATAGACATTTTCCATACCAAACCAAATCTGTACAAGATTGATTTTAATGTGCAAGATATTGCTAATGCATAACATATGCTTTTAGACTCCTATCACATATTCACCATTCCGCACTACAATCTTGACATAAACAAACATATCCTAAAACCATCTAATGCAGGACAAATTAGAAAAGTCTTAATTTATCTTGCTTGTGATGAGCCCAAATCTTCATAAAACTGAATTTTATAATTTTTTAGAAAATTCTAGAATACTTTAAAAAGATTAGAGAGTAAGGATTAAATGAAGAAGAAGCGAGAAATAAGAGAGAAGAAATAGATGAAGAAAAGAGAAGAAAGAACCTTTAGAAAGATAGATTTTCGTCGATGCACAAGGCAAAGGGAAGAAGAAGATACCATGATCGCAGTCTAAACATGAAACACAAACTTTATCTCATCATAAATTGTCTCTAAAATTACAAGGCATAGGCTATAATTATAGCCGTCAAATATAATTGTAATCTAAAACAAATCGAAATTTTCCTAATTCGAACATATCTAAAAAAGGCCCTAAAATATATCCCTAATTTTTAGGGTTTTATTCCACATAGAAAATAAAAGCAATCCCTGAAATAAATTAAAAAATAATAATTCCGAGAATTAGAAAAAAAAATATAATATCCTAACGACTCAACCAAACCTAATACAAAAATTGACTCAATAAATAAAAGATGACTCAACTGAATCCTATGTGAATCCCACTCTGCATCACCATCAAAATCTAAGTATCTTCTTGATATAAACAATTTGATTAAAGCTTGAAAGAGAAACGCATGATCATTAAGACTATTACTAATTATTACATTTCTATTAAATTGTAGCTAAAACTATTTCACGATAGCTAAAACTGTTTCGCTGTAGCATATGGATCATTTGTGCAATAGTAACTTTAGCATCTATACATTATTCTAGTTGCTTGATAAAGCAAGATTACATAAACAAATTTCATTTTTTTTTTGAATAACCTTTAACGAATTATATTAAGTCAAATAACCCTAATAAAAATTTATTTCGCAAACCAACCGTATTTTGTCCAACTCAGCGCCATGTGGAAGGAGAAGTGAAAGACGGTAAATCGTTTACTGTGTGCATTGAAAGCGGTGAATCACTCACCATCTTTAGAAAACGGTGTTACCGCATTTCTGTATTCAAATCATTAGGGTTGTTTGTGAGTTGTTTGTGTAGGTAATTAGGATTTTTGTGGGGTTGCTAGGATTGCATGTAGGGAACTGTTATGACAAAATGATGAATCATTCACCTCTTTTAATTGAGAAAGAAAAATACGGTAAACGATTCGCCGCCTTTTTAACTCTCACATCCACATGGCATTGACGGTGAATCATTTATCGCTTTTATTTGAAGATGGTGAAAAATTCACCGTATTTTATTTATTGCTCCACCCTAGCGCTAAGTTGGACAAAATAGGGTGATTTGGCCAAATAAATTTTTAACAGGTTATTTGAAACCAAATAATTTTTTTTAAAGTTATAAAAAAAGTCCCATATTTCAAATTAATTTCGAGTGTGATTGAGTCTAGGTATAGATGGGTCCTATTTAGTTTACATTGCATTTTTCAAACTTAGGGGACTTTAAAATGAAATGTCATTCATTTAATATTGTACACATGCTATACTTTTAACTATATTTCAACCACTAAGTATGGTGAGAAATATTGCAGCTAAAATCTTCTCTGGAAGAGTACTATTTGGGTTAATTACTTGCCAGCTATGAGTCCTCTAAGAGGAACAAGTTCTGATGGGAATCCATTCCAAATAGGAGTCTATAAGTTGAAATAATGTCCAAAAATTCAGAAAGAACCTAATATGACAGTGTCAAACTTATATTGATTTCAACTAGAAACTCTCTACTTTCCCACTTTCTTCTTCCCTATGGCATTTTCATTTTGCTGGAATCCTGTAACTCTTGAAAAAACTTTCTGCAATAAATAGATGACCTACAAAATAGCAATGCTTGCAAGGAACTTGTTGAATTAAGATGATCGGTGCACCTGTCCACTTTTTAGAACAATATCCTTTGTCCTCAATTTGCACCTCCCAATCTCAAAAGTAAGCCTTTTTTTTTTCCTTTTCTACTTTGAACACTATATAGAGGCCACGCCACAATGATAATGTAGGCTCATAGACCTTAGCATTGTGGATTCAAATCATAGTAACAGCTAGCTTGGCTATGCTTTAGTTTCCAAAATAAATTGGAATCGAGATGGTTTAAATGGGTTTCAAAAAATCAAAACCAAAATTAAAACAATTGCAAGGAAAAAAGCAAACAACACCAAATCAAAAGTCTCAAGTTTTGTTTCTATTCAGTTTTGTTGGTTTGAGCCAGTTCAGTTTATCAATTTGACTAGTTTGAGAGGAATTGCGTTTATTAAATTGCACGTTTCAAGTTGATTTAGTTTACTGGCAAATTGGGTGATGACTTGGTGTTAAATGTACATACATATACATGAAATATGCTTACACATATACATACATGCATTCACTCACATGCACAAGCTTTGCTATTCAGTGTTAGTTGTTTTTCAATTCTATGACCTGAAACCAAAATTGCCGATTCAATTCAATTTCATTTTATGTGATTCGGCCGATTCCATGCCGACCCGAAGAAACAACCACCATACAAGAGGAAGGCTGCTTGAAGTTGAACCTTTCAAAATCATACACTTGTTAGAGCTTTCTGTGCTTAAATACCCTTTAAATCGTACACCTGTTAATGCTTCATGTGCTTATTGCCCTTTATTTTGTGACAAAACCTCCTAAAAAGCAATCATCTATCAAGAAAAGCAAAGAAATCCTCCACGAGCACCACCCGCTTTTCTCTCTACTATTTTTGCGGATTAAATTCTCCACAAATGCTACCAAACTAAACTGGACAATTGTAGCTTTTGCTTTAATTGAAATCTTAAATAAGGCCACTTCCAACACTCCCTTATATGGCACAAGGATTACATTGTTTCATCTATCTATGTGGTATGAATTTTAGTTCACAAAACTGCAAAGCACTTTTTCAAAAATGCTCTTCCAACATTCAGCAATATATCAAGTAGCACCTACTATTCTAGAAAATAAGTGTTCTGAAGATACATAAAGAATACGTCTAAGTCCCACGCGTCTTTTGTTGATCCGTGGCCTTCAATAAGTGTTGCAGCAGCATCTAGTTCACATAAGTGTTTCCTTCTCTCAAGTTATCCTTAACTTATCATTTAGAGCACGTTTAATCAACTTTCTTCCTTCATACTTGCCTTCTAAACCTAGCAATAAAAATCTTCAACTTTTTTATTCTAATACAAGGATTTAAGTGTCGTGGAGCCAAAAACTTACTAGGATGAAACGGCACGGTCTGGTGGCAAAAGAACCTATGTCTGACACACTATGACATGAAATATTTATTTTCTTTAGCACCAATATTTTCTAATTACCTATTATATATCTTCATCAATTTTTTTGCATTTTATTGAGATAATTACTTACTAATTTCGAATAAAGAGGTGTTGAGCGTGCCACCGGCACGGGGGACAAATAGTGCTGATATCTTATCGACACGATTGGCATGGCCATGCCAATAGGCACTTAAAATTTTGTTCTACAAAGCACTTAAACTTCGTTCTAAAAGGCAATCTACCTTCAACTCCGAAGCAAAGAAACCCCATAAATTTGGGCTATACAACCCTACATATTAATGAGCTTCCAAAGTCACCCCCACCCAAACCGCATAGAGAAGCTATCTAACTGATCAAATGCAGGATTGGTATGTATGTCCAGTTATATTAGCGCTCCCCAATTATTGCACAGAAAGCAACATCTATAACAACGTATCCAAGACACTCAACAGACAGCAACTGTATGTAACTGGTCCTAGTATATTCAAGCAAGAATAAATTAATTCTGTGAACATTGTTGCAAATCCAGGCTGTCAATAGCAATTAGAGAGAGAGAGAAAGAGAGACAAAAATTAAAACAAAAAAATACCTGCTAAAAGCAGCAGAGGCAACAAGAATCGACCGAGAAAACCCCCCATTCGTCTCCTCTCAATAATCAATGGAATCAGCAGCCTTTTCATTCGGCGACAGAATATCTAATACCCTCCAGCAAATGAAAACTCATCTCCGCAAAACATCTAGAACGCTGCGGATTTCTTTTTCCTTTCAATTGACAACGACCTCTGAAGGGGAAACAGCGACTCACCTGCCCAATAAAGAATCAGTTTTTTTTTGGGAGGGGGGAGAGGGATTGAGAGCAGTGTTGTAATTATTTTGGACGGTTCGATTTGAGGCGAAAGGGAGGATGCTCGTCGCCGTTGGCTGCTCCCTTCTCGTCATCGTTGGCTGCTCTCAATCCCTCTCCCCTAGTTATTAATTACAATTCTTAATGAAGGGTACATAAACAAAAGTCCCAATTATAAATATAAACTTATAAATCATTTTAACTAGTTATTCTCCCATATTTTTTTTGCCACCTTAAATGATCTCTCATCTCATCAAATTACTCTACATATCATAACAAACTAATCACAAATAAAACGAAACACTTACTAAATCTTGACTATAATAAAACCACAATTATTCGATTCAAAACCAAAAGGCAATTCTAGTATCCCAAGAGCACTTACTTTTAAGAACATGCAATTATATGATGTCGTAATTCTTAAGATCTCAAAAGTTCTCTAAACCCTATCCTCCGCATCCCATATAAGATTATTCAATAAAAGGTCCCCCGATATTCGAATTTGACTCTAATTTCACCCTCTATTCTTTAACTATGTGACGTCATAATATTCAATTTACAAGATTGATCTCATTAAAAATTTTAGAAGACTAATTGTTTTGGACAATCAGTAAAATGCACCTCCACTATTGAACCAGTCTTCCTTCAATAACATTCAAAAAATCTTTCAAAGAAAAATATTTCGCTATCAAATTGAGCAAAAGATAGCATATATATCTTATTCAAGCAGATACTAAGAAGCAAGATAATGCGCGACAAGGCGCCACAGCAAACCCAAAGGTCCCAAAAATTACATTAAGATGAGTGTATTTTTGTTAAATTACAGTTCCATTTAGAAGAAACATCTCACGAACCAGAATTAACAGTCTTGTTGATCAAATTAACAGCACCAGTCAGCTACACAACGTAAAGCATTATAAATAATAAAGAAACCCTAGAAAATGGGCAAGACGAGTGACAATAGCCCCAAATCAGAAATTCTAGGCTAGGGTTTCCCTATCTAGTGCATCGAACTATCCAAGAAAAAGGATATAAATCAAGGGTTTGTGAGAACCTCCAACCTTGCCATGGAAGCATAAACTGAAGAGAAAATAGCCCACTATATTGAAGAAATTCATATCATATTCATGGCATTAGACATATGTAACATAATAATAAATAATAACCTAATTTTGAACGAATTAGCAAACTGACCTGGTGGCTGCGTTGCGTGGGGGGATAGGCGGGGTGCTCGTGGGGGCAACCGTCTGCGCCGGGGGTTACGGTTGTATGGGCTGTCGCTGCGAGGATGCTCGTGGGGAACGAAAAATGCTGCGGGGATGCTCGCTATATGAAGAAAGAGAAGAGAGGGAGAGGGAGTAGGTGGTCTGGGACGAGGGCGAGGGCGAGGGGGAGGTTTGAGGGCGACGAAGAGAGGGAGAGAGAGCCGATGGAGGGGAATGATGGACCGGCATGCGCGATGGTGCACGATTTGGTTGCAGCGACGGGGAGAGAGGTGTATATAACTACAGGTCACGATGTTGGCCTGTCCAAAAACTGATTTGGCGTGACTGACTAAAATTAATTTTTGAGTTCAGTAAAGCATTTAGGACGACAGAGATGAAAAATATGATTCTGTCTTTCAAAATCAGAAAATTGATTTTGAAGTATTCGAATCCTTCAAAATTGATTCTGATTTTGAGCTCAAACTTTAATTTTTTATTTTTAGTTTAGATTCAAACTATAAATTTAACATTAAATGTAAATTTTAAAATTTCAAATTCATATTTGAATTTTTAAATCTCAACTTTTCAAATTTAAAATTTAATTTTAAATTTTAAATTTTAATTTTAAATTTTAAAATTCAAATTTTAAAATTTAAAATGATCAAATTTAAAATTTAATTTTAAATTTTAAATTTTAAAATATTACAGTAACTTTCTTCTTCTTCTTTTTTTTTTTTGCTTGTTTGCTAGAAATCATCGATTAAATCCTTTGATCAATTTAAATTTTTCGAATTAGCCAAAGACGATCCATATGTCGTTCAACCGGCGTAGAATGGTTTAAAATACCCAAAATCATAATTTTAATCTTAAAAACATGAACTTGGCTCTTATACCACTGTTAGAAAATTGCGTATGGTAAAAACACAGCGGAAAAATAAATCAAACAAATTTGATTTTGAAAACTCTCGAGATCCAATCTCAAAAATCACGCAATTAGGATCCCTCATGTTCTTTAAGATTAAAGGAGAAAACCAAGATCGAATCTTTACCTTTTGCGCGGATAGATCTTCACCTTAATTTGATGATCGTGAAATTAGGTTCTCTTGAAGCCGCACACGCGTCCGGCCTCTATAGGTATCCACATGAGGTTGATGATTTGATCGATGTCCTCACCGGGGTGCTAGCTCCTTTGCAAAAGACCTCTTTTGCTAGAAGATGGAAGAGAGAGGAAAAGAGAGATGACGGCTAGGGTTTTCTAAAAACTCCCGTATATTATATAGAGGAATATAATTGTAATATACCGGATTTTAATATAAAAATAATAGTAAATAAAAATTGTAACATACCAGATTTTGGTATAAAAATAAAAATAAATAAAAATAGTGTGAGAAACTATTTTTATTGGATTTGTAGAAGTAAAACATAAGTCAGAAGTGACTTGTGCTGAAATCGGAATGAAAACAGAAGATTTAGAATTTTCTGTTGGAAACGGGGCAGATANATTGATGCATATTGACATAATATAAGAATGTGAAAAGAATGCATGTTAATATACTATATAAATGCTAGATAAATGCATATGATTAATGCTTTGAATGCATAATATAAAGGGCGTATGAATATTAGCATTATAAGAACATCATAAAAGGAATGTATGATGACATGTTGTAGAATATGCTAAATGTAATGCATAATGAATTAAGTGCTAAAAGAATGCATGAGATGCTACGTATGGACTATTTTGGATAATGACTATATGTATGTTGACAAATCATGTGATGCTAGTGGTATATGTGCATGATGATATATTATGAATTTACATATTGTGGATTATGTTAAATAGAAAGACATACTTGATGACGTATTGCCATGTTGTGGAACATAGTGGACAATCTATATGTATATTAGATCGAGTGGCATTAAACCTAGCATCTTGAACCTAGCAAACACTTGTGGTGATTGATCATATATATTCTGGTGTCATTCATGTATGTTAGGACCCTATTATTGTGTAAATGTGAGAGTTGGACTTGAACATTAGTAAACAAGGGTGACAATGACAATAGAGACATGATTGGCATCAAGAAAGTGATTGTTAAACATAGTTTAACCATATTGACATTTGTCCAAGTTGACATAGAGAGTGGCATGATTAAATAGGTAGAGACCTATTGTGACATTGGCATTGTGACTAGTGGCTATGTATCCTCAAGTTGAGGATTGGATCGACACTCACGATAAGTCTTGGCTTGAGGGAGGTAGCTCCCCCTCGGGCGGTGCGCTCCGGAGTTGGTCACCACTGGGCGTGGTAAAGTCCCACCAGTTGACGGTCCCTAGGGAGGTTCGAGTCCCCCGTTATTAAGGAATTTGGTTGTGAGTTATTGGGGTTAACATGGTTAACCGGTAAGATTGGGTCATAGCCAAATGATTGTACAACAAGTATACCTTATGAGTTATGGATTTGGTATCCTAGTCGAGAGGATTTAGGGCTGAGGTGTATGTGAGACGTCCATCGCCTCGAGCCTGGTTCTAGTGCGGTACTCCGCAGACGATTGACTCAAGACCGAGTCGGGTGGTTAGCCTTGTAAAGGTAGATGAAACTTTATGATTAAAACGGTGATTGACAAGAATCTAAGATAGAGGAAACCTTAGATATCGAATGGATGAGCTATGGTTAGCAGATTTGAAAGTAGTGTCAAATGAACTACTAGTTGGTTGCATAGTTGCATTATTGCATGATTTGCATATAGCATTACATTATTGCATTCGTGAGGCAATGCATGGTTTTATTCGTTGCATAATCAAGATATATATATCTATCTGTTTATTGAACTAACTTGCAGTTGCCTCCCTTGGACCTATTGGTCGAACTTTTCCCTTGGGTGGCCGTACCCACTGGGAACCATGGAGTTGGTTCTCACCCCACGTGGTTTTGGGGTGTTACAGGTTCACACGTGAGCGGCGCGGCGGCGCGAGGCGAGGGCGTAGCATCATAGTTAGCGCCCTACCACCGAGACCAGAGATAGCGGTACCCTGAGTCGGCTTTTCTTAAAGATGTAAGAAAATGAAAGGAATAAGATTGTAATAATCATGTTAAATCGGATTGTATTTGGAAGTTAAATGTAATAAGTATTTGGGATGTAAAATGTATGAATGTGAATGCATGTAATAACATAAGATGTGTTATGTTGTTTGATACCTTCCATTATGCAATCTTGATTGAAATGTGTTCCTGGTTGGAACTTTGTACATTGTATTGATTGCTATGCCTTGAACGTACAGGGGAGACTCTGTCCGCAGTACAGGGGAAACCCTGTCCGTTCGGCGATCTGTTGCGGCGCCGCGACCCGGCCAAATAGGCGGGCGGTCGCGGGGCGTGACAAAAATAGTGTGAGATACTATTTTTATTGGATTTAAAGAAGTAAAATATAAATTGGAAATGACTTGTGCTGAAATCGGAATGAAAACAGAAAATTTAGAATTTTCTGTGAGAAACGGGACTGATATTTTAGCAGAAAATGTACAGTGTCAGAAAATTATGAAAACTGGAGAATATATCAGAATTATTTTTATGATGCTAGATTTAAAGTTTCATGTCATTCTGACATTCGGAAGGTGAAAAATAAAATCCGACTGCTATCTGCTAGAGATTTCAGCTCAGTAGAGCTTTCGCTGACAAAAAATGGTCGAAACTGAGAAATTAAGATATATTCCGTTTATTTAGCAAAAACCGAGTCTAACTGTCAAATTTGAGCGTAGACGGACATTCAGAAGGGCCAACGAAAAGTATCTGATCCTGAGCTGCTAAACTGAAAGTAAATTGTATTTAGTTGAGGGGGCTATTTGTGTAACAAAAGGGCTTTTCCCTTTGTTTTGTTCAACCCAAGAGAGAGAGAGAGAGCTCTTTCTCTCTTGCTCTTTAGCCCACTCCTCACATTTCTCTCTCCTCTAGTTTTCTCTCTCTAGCAAGTTTCTCCATTAAAGATGAAGTTGGAGAAGATGAAGTTGGAGGTGAAGCTTGGAGCTCTCCAATGGTGAAGCAAGCTCTTTAATAGTGGAAAGCTATGTAGCCATGGTGAGTTTTGTGATTTAAGATAGGGTTTGGATTAAATCTTTTGTAAATGAAATGTTTAGAATCTCTAGATGATTCTAAATTAGCTTGGTTAAAGTTTAACCATGAGATTTGTTGTTCTTGAGGATTCATGAAACCCTAGGTGTGAGGAAGTGAATTCTCGAAATTCGAGGATTGTACTTCATCCAGGATCGACTAACTGTCGAGAGAATACCCTTTGTGCGAGTTGAAAATGTCCAAAACACAAAAAGTGCTTTGGAGTTGAGTCCGCGAGAGCAAATAAGCAAAAATCTGGACTTGGCATATTTTGCTCTCTGGGACCGGTCCCTGGAGGGGAGGACCGGTCCCCGTAGCTACAGTCGCGGGGTTGCTTGATGCAATCGGTCCCTGAGCTGGGAAGGACCGGTCCCCGTAGGTGAAAACCGAGAGAAATGTCGAAATTTGGCTAAGTCCTAAAAATCGAACTCTCGGGGACCGATCTCTCAGGTGAGGACCGGTCTCCCAAGGACCGGTCTCTCGGTGAGAGACCGGTTCCCGAACGCGTGCGCCCGAGGGAGGCCCTCGGGGACCGGTCCCAAGTCGGGGAGACCAGTCCTTCCGCGCGAATTCTGCCCAGTAAGGGCAGTGTATAGGATTAAAAGTTGAGGGGTTTTTATGCAAAATGGCATTAGTAAGTGGGGGATTAGAGGGGCTGAGCTCTCTTCCTCTCTCACCCTCACTCACACTCTCTCCCTCTCATATTTTCTCTCTCTCTCTCTAGAAAAGAAAGGAGAAGAAGAAGAAGAACAAGAAAGAGAGGAAGGAAAGGAAGAAGAAGAACAAGAAGGAGAAGAAGAAGGAGATCAAGAGGAAGGCTTTGGACACCCACATCTCCCTCTCATCTTCTCTTTGAAGTAGCTCTAGAGGTAAGCTACTAAACCCTAGCTTCTAGAACTTAGGGTTTTGGGTTTTGATGCTTTGGAATGGGTCAAATAGACCCTAAGCATGCTTCTAAGTAGATCAATCCCAAGAATCTAGGGATTTATTGGTGGTTTGCTATAGGTGCAAACATAGGGCTCCAAAATGGAGTTTTTGTGAAAGTATGAGATTGATCCCATTTGAAGCCTTGGAAACCCAATTGCTAGATCACAAAACGCGGGGGCGAAATCGGTTTTAGATTCGGCGAGCCGGCGTGAAGTTCTCGGCAAAATAGGGCCGAATTAGCATTATCTTGGGCAAGAAAGGCTAAAACCTTTTCGTAAGGTTCGCCGAGAAGAATTTCCAACCCTCTACATCGATAAAAGGTGAGGGGTGCCATCCCGAAGCTTTCGAACTCCTTTCTATGTCTTAGATTGTATTTAATCTTATCTCTTACATGTTGCATTGTAGGATTGCATAGTAGCTCCATTCCTTATGCTTTCTAAATGATAACCTAGTGTACTTGGAACACTTGGTGACTTAGATAGGTGAGGATTGGGTCGGAACGTGGATCCTATGATGCGAAAGAAAAGAGATGAACCCGATGGGGGTGTCGATGACATAGAAAGTAGTGTTAATGTTAAAGAACAAACGAGTGGCATCCAAATGTTAAATGATGACGAGTGGCATTAATGTAGTGTAAATGACACTAGAGGTNGTTCGAGTGTTTGGATGTATTTCGAGCTTTTCCGCACTTGGTGGAGGGTTGTAGAATGTTTTCCGACCTAAAAAGTTCGAAAACTGGAATTCTGGATAAGTCCTGAGAGTTTTTACTCTCGGGGACCGGTCCCTGGGAGGAGAGACCGGTCCCCCAGTGAACAGTGTTGCGGCAGCCCTGAGACAACCGGTCCCTGGCGGGCGAGACCGGTCCCCGTGCGCGCCTTCGCAGAGAGAGACCGGTCCCACACAGGGAGAGACCGGTTCCCGAACGTTGGTTTTTCGGGTTCGCAGGGAAAGACCGGTCCCTGCTGGGGAGAGACCGGTCCCTCTGGGCGAAAACTGCCCAGACCGGGCTGTGGTAATTTTGGATTTTTGGAGGACCTAGCTGGATTTTGTTACAATAGATGGTCTATATGACCCATCCCCTCTCTCCTCTCCTCATTTCTCTCCTCTTAACTCTCTCTCCACCCTAGATAGAGAAGAAGGAGAAGGAGAAGGAGAAGAAGGAAGGAAGAAGAAGAAGTTTGAGAGCTACTAGTGGACTTGGAGCATCTTCCTCACCCTCTCTTCTTCCTTGGTGCATGAAGCTTGGACTTGGAGCTTGCCAAAGAGGAGAACTTCACCCTTGGAGCTTGGATTGGAGTTTCTTAGAGGTTGGTAGCTCTTTCTCTCCATCTAGACCTTGGATTTGAGGTTTTATTGTATTGGAACCCTAGAATGAGGTTTTAGGGTTGATTTTGGGGCTTTTTGATCTAGGGCTTTTGGAACTAAATTGGTTGGATTAGAACCTTCCTTGGGCTTGGATTGGAAGGGATTTAGCTCTCTTTTGGAGCTTGAGAGAGATTTTCCACACATTGGGTGAGTTTTAGCCCTTTTGCTAATTTTGTTAAAGTTTGACCTTATAGATTGATCGTAATGCCCGTGTATCTTGTCGCTCAATGCTTTTAGGGTATTTTGGGACTCGGGGACAACTTTGTTCGGCGAAACGAGATGCTACGCGACGGTTCGGTGGGTTTGACCTAGCCACACATTGAGAAATTCTCATTTGTGCTTAATTAAGCATCGTTAAATGAAAAGGTATGCATATTCTTGTTATATGTATTTATTGTGAATTTTAGAATGCCTAAAAGGTCTATGTTATATATGATGAAATTTTGGACCCCTTTGTAGTAGGGAGTTGCTTGGGAGATTTATGGTTGCATTTAGCATTCTTTATGAGACTTGGTTTCATACTTCTATAGTGTAAATGAGTTCGGATTCATGCATTTAAACTTGAGTTCACTTGTGACATGAAAGATGACAAGATTGCCACTTAGAAGGTATGTGAACTAGAGAGCTAATGTCATCAAGCGGCATTGAGCTCGGGACATGTGAGAACCTAGCGGATAGGGCCATTGAGGGATTTGGAATGCATGTTGAACATCAGATTGCCTAAGTGTCATCAAGGGGCACTAGGCATAGCAAATGTTGAAACTTCACATTGTGACTTAAACTAGATCTTCGGGATGCCAGTGACCATACCATGTTAGAGACATGAGGATTGGATATTTGAGACTTGGACTATGCTTGCTTGCCATTTGTGCTCATTCGCACATGCTTGTGAGGGTCGCTCCCTACAAGCCGGCACTCCGGAATTAGCCTACGCGACTTATGTTCGCTCGTGCGGTATTGAGAAGCCTACGGGGTCGAGTGGGACAGACACATTCCAAGAGTAGGGATGTTGGACTACCACAGGCACTTAGGCGGCACAAGCTAGACTACCTTTGGTAGGTCCTTAATTGGAAATGAAAATCGACACGGTGTTGAGAATGGTTAATCACTACTAGATAGGTTTAGAAGTTGAATTACATTTATATGCTTTTAGCCTAGTGTTGAGACATGTAGTATACTTGATAGTCTCCATTTTGCATTAAAGCATACTTGGTTGCCATGACAGAACTTATGCATAATGTATTCATGAAGGTTAATGACCTACTATTTTGATATCGTAGATGTACATCACCATGACATCGTTTATACTTGAGTTTAGTAATTTAGCATTTTAATTATGCCTTTATATCGCAGTCATTATTGCTATTATTATTGTACTTACCCTNCGCGGGGGCGAAGTCGGTTTTAGCATTCGGCGAGCCGGCGTGAAGTTCTCGGCAAAATAGGGCCGAATTAGCATTGTCTTGGGCAAGGAAGGTTAAAGCCATTTCGTAAGGTTCGCCGAGAAGAATTTCCAAGCCTCTACATCGATAAAAGGTGGGGGGTGCCATCCCGAAGCTTTCGAACTCCTTTCTATGTCTTAGATTGCATTTAATCTCATCTTTTACATGTTGCATTGTAGGATTGCATAGTAGCTCCATTCCTTATGCTTTCTAAATGATAACCTAGTGTACTTGGAACACTTGGTGACTTAGATAGATGAGGATTGGGTCGGAACGTGGATCCTATGATGCGAAAGAAAAGAGATGAACCCGATGGGGGTGTCGATGACATAGAAAGTAGTGTTAATGTTAAAGAACAAACGAGTGGCATCCAAATGTTAAATGATGACGAGTGGCATTAATGTAGTGTAAATGACACTAGAGGTTTGAGAACCTAGGGATAGGTGGACCCCTTAGAAAATGCCTTGTGGACAAGAACTTAGTAAACCTAAGTAACCTCACATGGAGAGGTTGTCGATGAGTTATTGAGACATTGACCCTAGTTGTAGGGCATCCTCACTCGGAGAGGATCGGATTGGGTTGTTGACCCTAGTTGTAGTGCATCCTCACTTGGAGAGGATTGGATTGGGTTGTTGACCCTAGTGGTAGTGTATCCTCACTTGGAGAGGATAGATCTAGCTCACAGTCTGCTTTTGGGGTGGTATAGCCATCCATATCCCCACATGGAGGGGATTGTCGTCGAGTACTCCGGAGTGTCATGCGACTAGGACCACTTGGAGGTCCGAACCACATGGAGGTCCGCAGACGGTCCCGGGCTTGGGTGCACTTGGAGCTCCCTCCCTAATTTAGTATTGAAAGGTGAGTTATAGGTGAGCCCTAGGGCCTCGCCACAGATTGGGTAAATGGAAAGGTGAAGGTTTATCAATGTCATTGAACATTACTATTCGAACATGGATCGAATTTGTTAGCATGGTGGCAAACCTTTATTATATGATGCATGCATTCATATTCATGATTATGGGCATAGTAGCATAGTTTTCCTACTATTGCATTTATAGTTTTCTGATACATATCTATCTATCTATCTGTTGTTACTTGTGCCCACTTGGACCTAGTGGGGAGACCGGCCGAGTCGGCGGCCGAGCTCACTGGGAACTATGGAAGATAGTTCTCACCTTACTCTATTTCCAGTGGTAGGTACAGGGCTGCCGAGGGAGGACCGCAGCAAGGGCATCGCTCCCGATCAGTGAGACCGTGGTAGTATAGTAGCTTTCCTTTTTTCATTAGTACACCTATGTATTGAGATAGATTCATTGTAGGTGAGGACTTGGAGAGCTATGTATTTTGGATGAATGATGTAATCATTTAAAGAAAATGATGTAAATGAACTATTGTAATAGTTAGTAAAGTACTCTCTTTATTTCACATGTTATTCCTGTGGATTGCTTGCTCTTGTAGTTGCTGGCACTATTCGTGCCCCGTTGAATGTGTATATTTAGAATTTAAATTTCTGAAAAATTCTTGTACACATTCTTGTTGTGAGCCTTGGGCGGGCAGGGGAGGTGCTGTCCGTTCGGCGGTCCGCTCGCGGCGCCCGAATCGTGCCAAATTGGTAGTGGTTTCGGGGCGGGGCGTGACACTAGGCTTAGAAAATGGGGATTATGGGTAAATGAGGGTTTTGATCTCATTTAACCCTATTGTTTTCTAATTAAAGTTTAGAGATGAGCCTTTGATGACCCTACGTTGCGGATTGTTGGCGTTCGGCGATCAATCGCGAGTTGAAGCCGAATCGGATCACGTGTGCCGCGGGAGCCCGATTGCAAGTGACTACAAGCAATCGGAGAGCATTACAAGTGGGTTGTGCTCTACCGAAGCGATTAGGTCGCTTCCATGCCAAAGTGGTATATGTCTCATTATTGATGCATGATGTGGTAGTTAATTACCAAGTGAATAATGCATGAACTAGATGCTAAATACATGAGCTAGTTGCTAAATAATTAACAAGAGCTAGATGCTACTGAATGTATAGAGTATATGTTGAGTGAATGCATGAGTTAAATGCTAAATAAAAGTATAACATATGTGCTAGTAATGAATGCAAGTAATGGTAGTCCACATTGTAAATGATGCATGAGATACATGCTAATTATGAATGCATGATAAACATGCTAATTATGAATGCATGAGGCAAGAGATAGATGTTAAAGAATGCATGAGTTGTATGCNTTAGAGAGCTAATGTCATCAAGCGGCATTGAGCTCGGGACGCGTGTGAACCTAATGGATAGGGCCATCAAGGGATTTGAAATACATATTGAACATCAGATTGCCTAAGTGTCATCAAGGGGCACTAGGCATAGCAAATGTTGAAACTTCACATTGTGACTTAAACTAGATCTTCGGGATGCCAGTGACCATACCATGTTAGAGACATGAGGATTGGATATTTGAGACTTGGACTATGCTTGCTTGCCATTTGTGCTCATTCGCACATGCTTGTGAGGGTCGCTCCCTACAAGCCGGCACTCCGGAATTAGCCTACGCGACTTATGTTCGCTCGTGCGGTATTGAGAAGCCTACGGGGTCGAGTGGGACAGACACATTCCAAGAGTAGGGATGTTGGACTACCACAGGCACTTAGGCGGCACAAGCTAGACTACCTTTGGTAGGTCCTTAATTGGAAATGAAAATCGACACGGTGTTGAGAATGGTTAATCACTACTAGATAGGTTTAGAAGTTGAATTACATTTATATGCTTTTAGCCTAGTGTTGAGACATGTAGTATACTTGATAGTCTCCATTTTGCATTAAAGCATACTTGGTTGCCATGACAGAACTTATGCATAATGTATTCATGAAGGTTAATGACCTACTATTTTGATATCGTAGATGTACATCACCATGACATCGTTTATACTTGAGTTTAGTAATTTAGCATTTTAATTATGCCTTTATATCGCAGTCATTATTGCTATTATTATTGTACTTACCCTCTTCTTTTGGGGCCTAGTGGTGCATTGAGCTGAGGTCAGTAATTGCCCACTGGGAACTATAAATTATAGTTCTCACGCCCTCTTTTTCTCGATGTTTTTCAGAGCCTTCCACGCAGGGTGAGGCCAGGGATCGCGGGAAGGGAGTTGCTTCGAGCTAGCTTCCTTCGATGACGAGTTGCTAGGTGGTCTACCTCTCGATGTCTTATTTTATTTTGCGAGAGGTTGAGGGTTTTACCAGTGTACTAGAGACCACCATTTTTATACTAGACACAGTTATTGTACTGCTTATGGTTTCTTTTATTGTCTAGCTTTATTTCTTCACTTCGGTGTAGATGATAGAATTTTACTCGCTCTGATATCACTAGTTGTTACTATTCTATTCGTATTATTACTTGCTTCTACTTCCGCTTTTATTCTAGACGCCTTTTATTCGAGAGGGAGGGCATCCGCCGGTCCCGGGGCGTGACAGTAGCAAACCTTTATTATATGATGCATGCATTCATATTCATGATTATGGGCATAGTAGCATAGTTTTCCTACTATTGCATTTACAGTTTCCAGATACATATCTATCTATCTATGTAATGCATTGAAAATTTATCTCGAGCTAATTGTGATCAAAGTGGTCGCAATGATGCTAAAATGGAAATTAAGTGTTTCTAAACTTAATTAGTAGCTTGAGAACAGCAATTGACATGTTTTGGAAGTATGAGAATAGACACGAATGGAATCGAAGTGGCTAAAGACCTCCAATTGCTATTGCTACTCTAAAGCTGAAATTTTTAGTCGATTTGTTCAAAATGATCAAATTAATACAAAATTAAAAATTAAATGCTTCCAAATTAAATTGGTAGTTTGGGCATAGAGATTAGCATGTTTTGGAAGTGTTGGGATGAAATCGGAGCGAGCTAGAAGTGAGAAATGGGCTGCCAAGGCTGCGGCTGCCAGCAGGGACTGTTTTGTAAACTGCAGGGACTGTTTCGTAAACTGCAGGATTGTTTTGTGAAAACTGCAATTGCAGCATTGTGGAGGGGCTTAATTGCATTTTTTCTTAGTCTTATCTACAGCCAACAACCCCAGCAGCTTCATACGTATTGGAGCTTATCTTCTCACCTCTTCTTTTTAGCTTTTTCTTCCTCTCTTTCTCTAAAGCACTAGAATGGTTTTTGAAGAAGAGTTTAGTGAATTTGGGTATTGTGAGCTGAGAAGAGGCTAGTGAGCAGGGATTCAGCTAGAAAGAAAGAAATTGAGGTATGAATTAGAATATTTCTTAATTAGAGTGATGTTATCTACTCTAGAATGAGTTGAACAAATGGATAGTTAGCTTTTAGAGCTTATATCATCATGAGCAAATCTCTAATAAGCTATATGTTGGAAAGAATGCATATGAATTATTGGTTAGAAATATGAACGAGACTTAAGTTGGTTGAGATCTTAATTAAGGTTTGTTCTAACTACCTATGAGAGGGTTTTATATGATTAAAGGCTTGTAACGTAGTAGTATGTAGAAAGCCTAGAGATTATAAAAAAAAAATATAGCATTATATATATATAGGATACTTTTACAAGTATCAATCCCAAGTCTATCACCTTTTTAGCCATTGGATCTACTTTTTGATTACAAATAGCCCTTGGATCAAAACACATATCCACCTACAACCACCACCCCATCATCTCAACCTCCCATCTCTCCATCCAAGGGCTAGAAACACACAAGTATCACTTAGGTGATTACTTGTAAAAGTATTTTAGCCCTACTCTTATATATATATATTATATATATATATATATATTTATATATATATATATTATATATATATATATATATATTATATGCCTAGCATTATTAAGAATGAAATTTGGAGTATAATTAGCTCAAATTCCTGAAATGGGAATGATGCTAATTGCTGATTATAAGAAAAGTTAATTATGCATAATTTAGCTTATGGAGTTGAATATAACCATGGATTAAATATAAAGAGCTATATGTAGTATAGTATATATATAGGTGAATTATGATAGAGATAAAAACTGAAATAGGTTGATCTATTTCCTACTTAATGTTATTGTGTTTTAAATTAGGAGAGTTTGAATGATAGATTATGATTGTTAAGCTCTAAGTGCATGTGAAACCTAGAGCAAAATGTTAACTTAGAATTTCTAAGTTGCTTAATGCCTATTTGACTGTATGAATCTAGAGAATGCTCTATGTTTGATGTCAAGGTGACTAGTTTGGGTGAAAATAATTAATGTGAAAGTTCTATATAATATAAGTGGTGGAATGTGAACAAGCTGCTCATATAAATGTATATGTTACATGTATATACGTATGAATGATATATATGCTTAGTGTTGGAAATGGAAACGAATTAAGTAAGGTTGAAGTTCTGCTTAGAATAAATAAAACTGCTGCGTAAAAGAATGGAATAAGAAGATATATGTTATAGAGGCCTTAACACTATACATATATATGTATGTTGAAGTGAAATGCAAGTTTTGTTAGAATAGGAGTATAACTTATATTTAATTCTTTTATTCCTTTATAAATGAAAGTTAAACTTGCGTCGAAAGTCTAAATTGACATTCGACAGGTCTGTCAGGCGACGTACTAATTACGAGTAGAAGCCAATTCGGTCTTAATGCATTGAGTCGCTGATATTGTTGTTGGGCACATGTCGGAGACGTGGATTCTAGTTGTTGACACCACTACAGGTGGGTGGGCTATCCGAATCTTTGAATCACCTTTTATGTCTATGATATTCATTGAGCATATTTACATTGTAATCATGCATTGTAGGGGTATTGATATGTTTATGTATAATGATATATTGATTATACAACATGCTATCAACATGGAGAATATTGTGAACAATTAGAATGTGTGACATAGAACCCTATGAATGCATGGACTATAACAATAGTAAACTTGGTGACATTCTAATTAGAGATTTGGTTAGCATCGAGAAATGGAATTGTGAAACCAGCATAAAGAGCTAGTTGGAGTCAAAGTGTGACATTGTCTATTGTTGAATCCTCTAAAGAAGGATCAGATCATACTCACATTCGTTTGGTTCAAGGTAGGTCGCTCCTCCTTGAACGATGAACTCCGAAGTAGTCATCTTAACTGGACCAGGAGGTGCGTCTCCCCCAGTTGACAGTCCCATCGGGTGTAGCTTGCGTCTCCCCGATATTTGGGATAGTGTCAGTGAGAGTTATTGTTAACCAAAAGGTTAACCAAAAGATTGGGTAAATTCAGTAAAAGCATGCATGCATATTTACAGTTTTCATATATTGCTTCCTTTAGCTTTGTACAGGCATTATAGTAGTTACATGTTATAGTTGGTTACTATCTGTTTACTTCTTTTGCCTGCGTATGCCTAAATGGACCTAGTGGGTGAGTCGGCGAGGTCGGCGGCCGAACCCACTGGTAACTTTTAGTAGTTCTCACACCACTAACCATACAGGTTCCAGTGCGAGCATTGTGGCCGAGGATCGCGGCAAGAGCCCTGCAGCCTAGCTAGCAGACACCAGTGTTTAGTGGTATACCATTTTGAGTTCATGTGAGACATTTTGATGTACAGAGACATGTAAATGAATGTATTATAAAGTTGTAAATAACTAAATGTTTCAGTTATTCAGTTATGTAAAGTTCAGTTTAAAATTTTTAAATTACGGTGAATTTTCAGTATAGCTAGCTTACTATCACTTGTGCTTGTTGCTTGCCCTCGTGCAAGCCATGTATATTGAAATGTTATCCTAGGAATTGTTTATTTCTTTATACATGTACTCGTTGTTGTTGAGCCTTGGGCGGATAGAGGAGGTTCTGTTCGTTCGGCGTCTGTGTACGGGCCCGGATCAACCAAATTGGCGATAGCGGGACGTGACAATCTATCTGTTGTTACTTGTGCCCACTTGGACCTAATGAGGAGACCGGCAGAGTCGGCGGCCGAGCTCACTGGGAACTATGAAAGATAGTTCTCACCCCACTCTATTTCCAGTGGTAGGTACAGGGCTGCCGAGGGAGGACCGCGGCAAGGGCATCGCGCCCGATCAGTGAGACCGTGGTAGTATAGTAGCTTTCCTTTTTGCATTAGTACACCTATGTATTGAGAGAGATTCATTGTAGGTGAGGACTTGGAGAGCTATGTATTTTGGATGAATGATGTAATCATTGAAAGAAAATGATGTAAATGAACTATTGTAATAGTTAGTAAAGTACTCTCTTTATTTCACATGTTATTCCTGTGGATTGTTTGCTCTTGTAGTTGCTGGCACTATTCGTGCCCCGTTGAATGTGTATATTTAGAATTTAAATTTCTGGAAAATTCTTGTACACATTCTTGTTGTGAGCCTTGGGCGGGTAGGGGAGGTGCTGTCCGCTCGGCGGTTCGCTCGGCGCGCCCGAATCGTGCCAAATTGGTAGTGGTTTCGGGGCGGGGCATGATAGCCTTTGTGGTATCAGAGCAATAAGAGCAAGTAAAGAGAGAGTCTAGGATGACCTAGGAGACCCTCGGTTGGTAAGCCTTAACGTTATAGGTGCGTGAGCGAAACGTGAACCTATAGCGATGGCGGAAGTGGATTCGATTGGGTCGAAGTTGGTAATATGTCTCTAGTTATGATAAGAGACGAATTCAAGAGGTATGAGTTCTTGTCTTGAGGTGGTTGTGTCGGCGGCCGACGACATGATACCAAGAGTCTAGAACGAGTGCCCTTGTGTGCTTCCGCCCGATTTTGTGGTTGAATCGTCATGTGTCGTAATTGCGACGAGATAATTGGTTAAGATGACTGACCAAGTATTTGCGTTTCAGGGACTAATGTCTCCAAGACGCTATACGCGTAGATCTGCCCCAGCACCGATTCCTAAGGTGCCCGAGCAGGAGGAACCGAGCGTGATCGATCGGTTGCAAGCGCAGGTGACCGTGCTGACCAACGTGGTGCAGTGCCAGGAGACCCGATTTGAGCGGCTCCAGGATCTATTAGAGCGGCAGATCGCGGCGGCAGCTGCGACGGTGAATGAGGGCGGTGATCCGCCCGCACCCTCGACTCATATACACGGAACGGCTGAGGGTGAGGGCATAGTGGCGGTTTCGGTGACGGCACGCCCACCGCCAACGATCGTACCACAGGCGTCATCGGGATCGGCTACACCCGATGTGTCGGCCGAAGACGTGGAGGGAGAGCGCGCCTTGGCGGCTCTTATCAAGTTCAACAAGTTCCATCCGCCAATCTTCGAGGGCGAGAAGGTGGAACCGGAGATGGTCGAGTCTTGGATTGACTCAATGGAGACCCTCTTTGAAGACTTGCGCACTTTGGAGAGAGATAAAGTGTACCTCGCCACCCATTGCTTGGAAAAGGCGGTGAAAGTTTGGTGGAAGCGCGTCAAACGGGATCAGCTTCCCGGCCTTCCGCCAATGTTATGGGACGAATTCAAGCGAAAAATGTTCGCCAACTATTTTCCAGATACATTGAAGCGGAAGCTCAACGAGAAGTTCCGCAAGCTAGAGCAAGGGGACCGCGCAGTGGCGGAGTATGAACAAGAATTCTCCCATATCATATACTGTGTCCCGGATATTGTAAAAGATGACCGGGACCGGGCCGAGTGGTTCTTGCGAGGACTTCTACCGGGAATCTACAAGGCCGTGCAAATACTCAAGCTCACGACCTTTGCGGAGGTATTTGATCGAGCCCTATGGGCGGAGCACGGAGATGCCCATGTTCGAGAGAAGCGTGAGCTTTTGGCTGAGTCCAAGGACAAGGGCAAGAAACGCCAAGGCGGCGGTAGTTCCGGGGGACAAACACGTTACAAGAAACCCCCGAAGTATCCGTGCACTCAACAGAAGGGCGGTGGAGTGCGGCGATGCATTGTATGCGGCGGAGACCACCCAGTCTCACGCTGTGAGCAAGGCCGAGGCAAGTGCTACAAGTGTGGGCAACCGGGGCACTTCATTCGGGACTGCCCGGGAGGAGGAGCCTCCCCTGCCCCATCGATTGCATCGGCGTTGGCGATTCTGGCTCATTATGGAGGAGCTCCACCGACAGCCGCGTCGACGGAACGCGCGATGACGCCGCGTCAACCTGAAGTGGTACGATCGGCCCCGAGCGGACGGGTGTTCGCTGCTCAGGTCCAAGCTGAGGAACCTGCGGAGGCGGAGGAGCATCGCCGTGTGGCAGGTATGGTTTTGATTAACGGAGTTCGCTCCAAGGCTTTATTTGATACAGGAGCCACACATTCATTCATAAGTAGATCATTCGCACGCATGCATGACATACTCATTGAGGCAAGTGACAAGTGGCGAGTGGAGGGCCCTGGGTCGACATTTAATACCTACTCGGAGTGTGCGTCATGTCCAGTACAAGTGGGTAACTGGATAATGCCTATTCAGACGCTAGAACTCCAGAAGCTTGAGGCTTATGACGTCATTCTGGAGATGGACTGGCTTTCGAAGGACCACGCAACGATCGACTGCAAGAGCAGGGTGATCACGTTCCATGAGCCAGGACAAGAGAGTTCACATATCGGGCATGTCAAAGCTCGTGCTTCGTCGCGACGATGTAGGCGACGAGAGCAAGGAAGTTAGTTAACAGCGGTTGCACGACATTCTTAGCGACTGTTGTGGAAGTGGAACGAGTAGCTCCAACGTTAGAGGAGCTATCGGTGGTGCGGGAGTTCCCGGACGTGTTTCCTGCGGAGTTGCCGGGGATACCACCGGACCGGGAGATCGAGTTCATTATAGACTTGGTTCCCGGTACCGCACCGATCTCGAAGGCTCCGTACCGAATGGCGCTGGCAGAACTGAAAGAGTTGAGAAGTCAATTGCAAGACCTCCTCGACAAGCAATTTATCCGGCCAAGTGTATCACCGTGGGGAGCCCCGGTGCTGTTTGTGCGGAAGAAGGATGGATCGTTTCGACTCTGCGTGGATTATCGAGAATTGAACAGAGTCACGATCAAGAACAAGTACCCACTACCTCGAATCGATGACTTGTTCGATCAGTTGCAGGGATCGTGTGTGTACTTGAAGATAGAATTGCAATCCGGCTATCACCAGCTGAAAATCAACCCGGAGGATGTGCAGAAGACCGCGTTCCGCACGCGGTATGGACATTACGAATTCACGGTCATGCCATTTGGACTCACGAATGCTCCAGCGGCATTATGGACTTGATAAACCATGTCTTCAGGAAGTTTTTGGATCGATTTGTCGTGGTCTTTATAAACGACATATTGGTCTATTCTCGTAGTGACGAGGAACATGCCGAGCATTTGAGAATAGTGCTTCAAGTCCTTCGGGAGGAGAAGCTATATGCTAAGCTGAAGAAGTGTGACTTCTGGCTCCGAGAGGTCACCTTCCTAGGGCATGTGATTTCCGCGGGTGGAGTTTCTGTAGACCCAAGGAAGGTTGAGGCAATCAAGGATTGGCCGCGCCGGACAAATGTCACGGAGGTTCGAAGCTTCGTGGGCTTGGCGGGCTACTATAGGCGGTTTGTGGAAGGCTTTTCCAAGATAGTGATTCCACTTACCCGTCTGACTCAGAAAAGCACCAAGTTTGTTTGGAGCGAAGAGTGCGACCGGAATTTCAAAGAGTTGAAGCAAAAAGTTGACTTCGACCCCGGTGCTCGCTCTGCCGGTGCAGGGCGAAGACTTCGTGATCTACAGCGATGCCTCCTATCTTGGATTAGGGTGTGTCTTGATGCAAAACGGGAAGGTAATTACCTACGCATCCCGTCAGCTGAAGAGCTATGAAAAGATCTACCCCATCTACGATTTGGAGCTAACGGCGGTGATTTTCGCCTTGAAGCTGTGGAGGCACTACTTATATGGTGCCCATTGTGAGATCTATACCGACCACAAGAGCTTGAAGTACCTGTTCACACAGAAGGAGCTCAACATGCGTCAGCGGCGGTGCTTGGAGCTGTTAAAGGATTATGATGTTGATATCCTCTACCACCTCGGAAGGCAAATGTGGTCGCAGATGCGCTGAGTAGGAAGTCAGCGGAGAACCTTGCCATGTGGGTTACCAATCAAACTCCCCTATGGCTGGAGATAGAGCGACTGGACCTCGAAGTAGTTACTCCCGAGACTCCATCTCAGTTGATGGCACTCGTTGTCCAACCGACCTTGTTGGAGAGGATCAAAGATCTGCAACCCGCAGACCCAGAACTCCAAAAGGTGCGACGAAACATTAAGAAAGGGCATGGCGGCGATTTCAAGGTAGACGCCGATGGTGCACTTCGGTTTCGAAACCGATGGTGTGTGCCGAAAGATGGAGAGCTTCGTGAATTGATTTTGCAAGAAGCACACCGATCTCCATATGCCGATCACCCGGGCGGCACCAAGATGTATCAGGGACTAAAGATGCACTATTGGTGGCCGGGAATGAAAGGTGATATTGGACGCTTTGTAGCGAAGTGCTTAACATGCCAACAAGTAAAGGCCGAGCGTCGATTTCCAGCGGGAAAGCTTCAAAGCCTACCAATCCCCGTTTGGAAGTGGGAGGATATATCGATGGACTTCGTAGTCGGCTTGCCTCGCTCAAGAGGCGGCCACGATGCAATTTGGGTAATTGTAGACCGCTTGACAAAGTCGGCTCACTTCTTGCCGATCCACACCACGTGGTCGGGTGACAAGTTAGCGCAGGTATATCTTGACGAGATAGTGAGACTGCATGGGGTGCCGAAATCCATCGTGTCGGATCGTGACCCCTGGTTCACTTCACACTTCTGGAAGAGCCTGCAGCAAGCCCTTGGCACACGGCTCGACTTTAGCACCGCATTTCATCCTTAGATCGATGGGCAAACAGAGAGAACTATTCAAACTCTGGAGGACATGTTGCGAGCATGTGTCATTGAGTATAAGGGAAGTTGGTATGACCACCTACCTATGGCTGAGTTCGCCTACAACAACAGTTATCATGCTAGTATGGAGTTGCACCGTTCGAGGCTCTCTATGGGTGAACGTGTCGGTCCCCTATACACTGGAGCGATGTGGGTGAACGTACAGAATTCGGCCCCGATGTTTTGCGAGAAGTGGAGGAGAAAGTCCGTCTTGCTCGCAAGAGATTGCTCACGGCGCAGTCGAGACAGCAAAGCTATGCAGATAGGCGCCGTCGAGATATAGAATTCGCGGTAGGCGACCGCGTATTCTTGAAAGTTTCACCGATGCGGGGTGTGAAGCGGTTTGGAGTGCGGGAAAAACTGAGTCCCTGATATATTGGACCATATGAGATATTGGAGCGAGTCGGCACGGTGGCCTACCGACTTGCTTTGCCGCCGAAGCTTGCAGATGTACACAGTGTGTTCCATGTCTCCAATCTCCGCAAGTACATTCACGACCCCGAGCACGCAATGCTATATAAGCCGTCGGAACTTCAAGGAGACTTGAGCTATGAAGAGTTTCCGGTAGGAATTATCGCCCCAGAGGTGCGAAAGTTAAGGAATCGAGAAATTTCCTATGTGAAGGTTAGGTGGAGCAATCACGAGGATCGCGAAGCCACCTGGGAACTCGAGAATTTGATGAGAAAACACCATCCTTATCTATTCGAGTAAGGCATGGGTTTGAGTTAAAGTTAAGAATTGAGTTAGTTTCGAGGACGAAACTCCTGTTAAAGAGGGGAGGATGTGAGGAAGTGAATTCTCGAAATCCGAGGATTGTACTTCATCCAGGATCGACTAACTGTCGAGAGAATACCCTTTGTGCGAGTTGAAAATGTCCAAAACACAAAAAGTGCTTTGGAGTTGNGAGAATACCCTTTGTGCGAGTTGAAAATGTCCAAAACACAAAAAGTGCTTTGGAGTTGAGTCCGCGAGAGCAAATAAGCAAAAATCTGGACTTGGCAGATTTTGCTCTCTGGGACCAGTCCCTGGAGGGGAGGATCGGTCCATGTAGCTACAGTCGCGGGGTTGCTTGATGCAACCGGTCCCTGAGCTGGGAGGGACCGGTTCCTGTAGGTGAAAACCGCGAGAAAGGCCGAAATTTGGCTAAGTCCTAAAAATCGAGCTCTCGGGGACCGGTCTCTCAGGTGAGGACCGGTCTCCCAAGGACCGGTCTCCCGGGAAGAGACCGGTTCCCGAACGCGTGCGCCCGAGGGAGACCCTCGGGGACCGGTCCCAAGTTGGGGAGACCGGTCCCTCCGCGCGAATTTTGCCCAGTAAGGGCGGTGTATAGGATTAAAAGTTGAGGGGTTTTTATGCAAAATGGCATTAGTAGGGGGGATTAGAGGGGCTGAGCTCTCTTCCTCTCTCACCCTCACTCACACTCTCTCCCTCTCATATTTTCTCTCTCTCTCTCTCTAGAAAAGAAAGGAAAAGAAGAAGAAGAACAAGAAGGAGAGGAAGAAAAGGAAGAAGAAGAACAAGAAGGAGAAGAAGAAGGAGATCAAGAGGAAGGCTTTGGACACCCTCATCTCCTTCTCATATTCTCTTTGAAGTAGCTCTAGAGCTAAGCTACTAAACCCTAGCTTCTAGAACTTAGGGTTTTGGGTTTTGATGCTTTGGAATGGGTCAAATAGATCCTAAGCATGCTTCTAAGTAGATCAATCCCAAGAATCTAGGGATTTATTGGTGGTTTGCTATAGGTGCAAACCTAGGGCTCCAAAATGGAGTTTTTGTGAAAGTATGAGATTGATCTTATTTGATGCCTTGGAAACCCAATTGCTAGGTCACAAAACGCGGGGGCGAAGTCGGTTTTAGCATTCGGCGAGCCGGCGTGAAGTTCTCGGCAAAATAGGGCCGAATTAGCATTGTCTTGGGCAAGGAAGGTTAAAGCCATTTCGTAAGGTTCGCCGAGAAGAATTTCCAAGCCTCTACATCGATAAAAGGTGGGGGGTGCCATCCCGAAGCTTTCGAACTCCTTTCTATGTCTTAGATTGCATTTAATCTCATCTTTTACATGTTGCATTGTAGGATTGCATAGTAGCTCCATTCCTTATGCTTTCTAAATGATAACCTAGTGTANCCTACTTAATGTTATTGTGTTTAAATTAGGGAAGAGTTTGAATGATAGATTATGATTGTTAAGCCTCTAAGTGCCATGTGAAACCTAGAGCAAAATGTCTAACTTAGAATTTCTAAGTTGCTAATGCCTATTTGACTGTATGAATCTAGAGAATGCTCTATGTTGATGTCAAGTGGACTAGTTTGGGTGAAAAGTAATTAATGTGAAAGTTCTATATAATATAAGGTGGTGGAATGTGAACAAGCTGTACATATAAATGTATATGTACATGTATATACGTATGAATGTATATATGCTTAGTGTTGAAATGGAAACTGAATTAAGTAAGGTTGAAGTTCTGCATTAGAATAAATAAAACTGCTGCGTAAAAGAATGGAATAAAAGAGTATATGTATAGAGGCCTTAACACTATACATATATATATGTATGTTGAAGTGAAATGCAAGTTTTGTTAGAATAGGAGTATAACTTAAGTTTAATCTCTTTTATTCCTTTATAAATGAAAGTTAAACTTGCTCGAAAGTCTAAATTGACATTCCGACAGGTCGGCGACGTACTAATTACAGTAGAAGCCAATTCGGCTCTAATTGCATTGAGTCGTGTGATATTGTTGTTGGCACAGTTCGAGACGTGGATTCTAGTTGTTGACACCACTACAGGTGGGTGGTGCTATCCGAAATCTTTGAATCACCTTTTATGTCAATGATAATTCATTGAGCATATTTACATTGTAATCATGCATTGTAGGGTATTGATATTATGTAAATGATATTTGATTATACAAATGCTTATCAACCTTGAGAATATGTGAACAATAGAATGTGAACATAGAACCCTATGAATGCATGGACTATAACAATAGTAAACTTGGTGACATTCTAATTAGAGATTTGGTTAGCATCGAGAAATGGAATTGTGAAACCAGCATAAAGAGCTAGTTGGAGTCAAAGTGTGACATTGTCTATTGTTGAATCCTCTAAAGAAGGATCAGATCATACTTACATTCGTTTGGTTCAAGGTAGGTCGCTCCTCCTTGAACGATGAACTCCGGAGTAGTCATCTTAACTGGACCAGGAGGTGCGTCTCCCCCAGTTGACAGTCCCATCGGGTGTAGCTTGCGTCTCCCCGATATTTGGGATAGTGTCAGTGAGTTATTGTTAACCAAAAGGTTAACCAAAAGATTGGGTAAATTCAGTAAAAGCATGCATGCATATTTACAGTTTTCATATATTGCTTCCTTCAGCTTTGTACAGGCATTGTAGTAGTTACATGTTATAGTTGGTTACTATCTGTTTACTTCTTTTGCCTGCGTATGCCTAAATAGACCTAGTGGGTGAGTCGGCGAGGTCGGCGGCCGAACCCACTGGGAACTTTTAGTAGTTCTCACACCACTAACCATACAGGTTCCAGTGCGAGCATTGTGGTCGAGGATCGCGGCAAGAGCCCTGCAGCCTAGCTAGCAGACACCAGTGTTTAGTGGTATACCATTTTGAGTTCAAGTGAGACATTTTGATGTACAGAGACATGTAAATGAATGTATTATAAAGCTGTAAATAACTAAATGTTTCAGTTATTCAGTTATGTAAAGTTCAGTTTAAAAGTTTTAAATTACAGTGAATTTTCAGTATAGCTAGGCTTACTATCACTTGTGCTTGTTGCTTGCCCTCGTGCAAGCCATGTATATTGAAATGTTATCCTGGGAATTGTTTATTTCTTTATACATGTACTCGTTGTTGTTGAGCCTTGGGCGGACAGAGGAAGTTCTGTCCGTTCGGCGTCTGTGTACGGGCCCGGATCAACCAAATTGGCGATAGCGGGACGTGACAATCTATCTGTTGTTACTTGTGCCCACTTGGACCTAATGAGGAGACCGACAGAGTCGGCGGCCGAGCTCACTGGGAACTATGAAAGATAGTTCTCACCCCACTCTATTTTCAGTGGTAGGTACAGGGCTGCCGAGGGAGGACCGCGGCAAGGGCATCGCGCCCGATTAGTGAGACCGTGGTAGTATAGTAGCTTTCCTTTTTGCATTAGTACACCTATGTATTGAGAAAGATTCATTGTAGGTGAGGACTTGGAGAGCTATGTATTTTGGATGAATGATGTAATCATTTAAAGAAAATGATGTAAATGAACTATTGTAATAGTTAGTAAAGTACTCTCTTTATTTCACATGTTATTCCTGTGGATTGCTTGCTCTTGTAGTTGCTGGCACTATTCGTGCCCCGTTGAATGTGTATATTTAGAATTTAAATTTCTGAAAAATTCTTGTACACATTCTTGTTGTGAGCCTTGGGCGGGCAGGGGAGGTGCTGTCCGTTCGGCGGTCCGCTCGCGGCGCCCGAATCGTGCCAAATTGGTAGTGGTTTCGGGGCGGGGCGTGACACTAGGCTTAGAAAATGGGGATTATGGGTAAATGAGGGTTTTGATCTCATTTAACCCTATTGTTTTCTAATTAAAGTTTAGAGATGAGCCTTTGATGACCCTACGTTGCGGATTGTTGGCGTTCGGCGATCAATCGCGAGTTGAAGCCGAATCGGATCACGTGTGCCGCGGGAGCCCGATTGCAAGTGACTACAAGCAATCGGAGAGCATTACAAGTGGGTTGTGCTCTACCGAAGCGATTAGGTCGCTTCCATGCCAAAGTGGTATATGTCTCATTATTGATGCATGATGTGGTAGTTAATTACCAAGTGAATAATGCATGAACTAGATGCTAAATACATGAGCTAGTTGCTAAATAATTAACAAGAGCTAGATGCTACTGAATGTATAGAGTATATGTTGAGTGAATGCATGAGTTAAATGCTAAATAAAAGTATAACATATGTGCTAGTAATGAATGCAAGTAATGGTAGTCCACATTGTAAATGATGCATGAGATACATGCTAATTATGAATGCATGATAAAGATGCTAATTATGAATGCATGAGGCAAGAGATAGATGTTAAAGAATGCATGAGTTGTATGCTAAAATGTATATTGACTACCACTTTGATAAGAACCTAGGCATGTGCATGAGATGCTATATGAATGCATGAAGTAGAGGCTAATAAAGAATGCATAGAATGTATGTTAAGTGAGTGTAAGGGCTAAATGCTAAATGAATGTATAAGATGTATGCTAAGAAATGTATGGGATATATACTAATGATGAATGCATGATACATATATGCTAATAAAGAATGCATGAGACATGTTGATTACCATTGAATGATAAAGACATAGGCATGAGTAAGCATAAAAGATATGTATGCCTAGATGTAAATGTCAACTAGGAATCCTAGGTATGGACAACTAGAAAAATATGAACATTGTGTGGCATGTCAATTAAGAATCCTAAGTCTGAATAATTAGGATGACAAGTATTGTGAATGGCATTGAAATCTAGTGTCATTGAACATAGGTTAAGAATCAAACCTAGAGTGAGGTAAACCTAGGTTATGACACAAGTGACATTGAACCTAGAGTCAAGTGAACCTAGGCTATGAACATAGTGACATTGGACCTAATGTATTAAACTTAGGTTGAGTAATGGCTTGGACCTAGATAGGTCGACACTATAGGGTGAGACCAACCCTTGAGCTATGGAAAGTGGATTCCGGAATCCCGGCTGCGAGTGCAGCGGCTGCTAGTGCAGCATATGAGCTCGACAGTTCTTGGCCGCGGGTGGGTGTGGCATATTCCCCTTCCACCGGAAGAACTTCGAGGATAGGCTTACGGATGATTCTTGGCCGCGGGGGCTGTGTGGCATATTCCCCTTCCACCGGAAGAATCTTGGATCGCTAGGGTGCGTGTGGCATATTACCCTCCCTATCGGGGGTCTTGGGCCGCGGGTGCGTGGCATATTCCCCTCCCACAGGGAAGATCCCTGATCGTGGGTGTGCGCTGCTCTGAGCGACCCGTTGGGCGATGTGGTTTGTGGATTGGAAGGCTGAGGTGCATGTGATAGTTCCTTCACCTCGAGCCTGACAGAGCGCGGATTATCCGCAGTTGATTGACTCAAGACCGAGTCGAGTGGCATAGTTGGCTAAGGTAAAATAACCTTAGGAAAGAATGGCAGATATGTATAATATGGCCGAGGTGTGAATACCCTTAGTAAGGAATAAAGAATAAAGAACGGCTAATGCTAAAGTATAGCAATAATAAAAAATGGCTAGTAATCATGAACGAATAATAATGTAAAGAATGATTAGCAATAAAGAATGGCTAATAGTAAAGAATGGCTAAGAATAAAGAGTAGAATTAATTAATCTACTTGCATGAATTGCATGATTTGCATATTCCATATTGTGAGGCATGAACATGAAAATTGTTAGTTGCATAAATTATATATCTGTGGTATTTGTTGGACTAACATGTTTGCAGTGCCTTCTTTGGACCTGGTTGGTTGAACTCTTCTCTTAGGTGGCCGTACCCACTGAAAACTATGGACAATAGTTTTCGCCCCCGTATTGTTTTTGGGGGTACAGGTTCACACGTGAGCGGCATGGCGGCGCAAGGAAAGGGCATAGCTCCATAGATAGCGCCCTACCACCGAGACCAGATAGCGGTACCCTGCGTCAGCTACTTAGAGATATGAAAAATGAAAAGAACCAAGTTGTAATAATATTGTAAGAATTGGATTATATTTGGAAGTAAGAATCAAAGAATGTAGAATGTGATGTAAAATGTAATATGTGAGTTGAATGCTTGTAATGGCATAGTATTTATGTTTGTGATACTTTCCTTATGCAATCTTTATTGTATGCTGTTCATGGTTGGAACCTCGCGCATTGTATGGATTGTGACGCCTTGGACGTAAAGGGGAGACTCTGTCCGCGGTACAGAGAAAACCTTGTTCGTTCGGCGAGGAACCTGTTGAGACAGAGGATCGCCATGTACTTGCAGGTATGGTTTTAATTAATGGAGTTCGCTCCAGGGCTATGTTTGATACAGGTGCTACACATTCATTCATCAGTAGGACATTTGCACGAATGCATGACATAAAATTACAAGATAGTAAAAGCACTTGGAGGGTATCGGGCCCCGGATGAAATTTTCTAGTCCGTAAGGAGTGTTCGGCTTGTCCAGTGCGGTTAGGCGACTGAATAATGCCCATCCGTATGTTGGTGCTTAAGAAGTTGAAAGACTTCGACGTCATTTTAGGAATGGATTGGCTCTCAAAGACTATGCGACCATTTACTGCAGAAATAAAGTGATAACGTTTCGAGAGCCGGGTCAGGAGGAGTTCACCTACCGGGCCTGTAGAAGCTCGCGCTTCGCTGCTATGGTGTCGGCGACGAGGGCAAGGAAGTTGATTAACGGCGGTTGCACAGCCTACTTGGCGACCGTTGTGGAAGTCGAAAGGACGACTCCGGCACTCGAGGAGCTGTCTGTGGTTCGGGAATTCCCAGACGTATTTCCCGCGGAGTTACCGGGAATGCCGCCAGACCGGAAGATCGAGTTCGTGATAGACTTGGATCCAGGAACCGCGCCTATCTCGAAGGCTCCGTATCGGATGGCGCCGGCAGAATTGAAGGAATTGCGGGCTCAATTGATAGATCTCCTTGACAAGGAATTTATACGGCCGAGTGTATCGCCGTGGGGAGCATCGGTTCTATTCGTGCGAAAGAAGGACGGATCGTTTCGACTTTGCGTAGGCTACCGCAAGTTGAATAAGGTCACGATCAAGAATAAGTACCCGTTGCCCAGGATCAATGATTTATTTGATCAGTTGCAAGGATCTCGTGTTTATTCAAAGATTGATCTACAATCCGGTTATCATCAACTTAAGATCAAACCGGAGGATGTTCAAAAGATCGCATTTCGTATACGGTATGACATTATGAATTCACAGTCATGCCGTTTGGGCTTACTAACGCCCCAGCAGCGTTCATGGAACTGATGAACCGTGTCTTCAAGGAGTACTTGGACTGATTTGTCGTGGTCTTCATAGACGACATCTTGGTCTATTCTTGTAGCGACGAGGAACATGCCGAGCATTTGAGAATCATGCTTCAAGTCCTTCGGGAGGAGAATCTGTGTTTAAGAAATGCGACTTTTGGCTCTGAAAGGTTGCATTTCTTGGGCATGTCATTTCCGATGGTGGAGTATCTGTTGACCCGAGGAAAGTGGAAACGATCAAGGATTGGCTTCGCCCGACTAACGTCACGAAAGTTCGAAGCTTCGTGGGTTTAGCAGGCTACTATAGACGGTTTGTGGAGGGATTCTCGAAGATCGTGATTCTACTTACCCGTCTGACTCAGAATGGCACCAAGTTCGTGTGGAGCGATGAGTGTGACCGGAGTTTTCAAGAGTTGAAGAATAGATTGACTTCGACTCCGGTACTCGCCTTACCGGTGCAAGATGAAGACTTTGTGGTGTATAGCGATGCGTCACAATCGGGTTTGGGGTGTGTTCTAATGCAGGGCGGGAAGATGATCGCTTATGCGTCTCGTCAGTTGAAAAGCTATGAGAAGAACTACCCTGTCCACGATTTAGAGTTGGCCGCAGTGGTGGTTGCTCTCAAGTTATGGAGGCACTACTTGTATGGTGCACGTTGCGAGAGATACACGGACGACAAAAGCCTGAAATACCTTTTCACACAAAAGGAGCTCAATATACGACAGTGGCGGTGGTTGGAATTATTAAAGGTTTTCGACGTTACAATCCTATACCACCCCGGAAAAGCAAACGTGGTGGCCGACGCGCTTAGCAGGAAGTCAGTGGAGAATCTTGCTATATTGGTCACACGTCAGGAGCCACTGTGGAGAGAGATGGAGCGATTGGATCTCGAGGTGGTAGCTCTGGAAATCCCGTCTATGCTTACGGCTCTTATTGTCCAACCAACCTTGTTGGAGCAGATTAAGAGTTTGCAACCTGCTGACCCCAATCTCCAAAAGGTGCAACGAGACATCGAGAGGGGACACGGCGGTGATTTCAGTGTAGACGTTGAGGGTGCGCTTCGGTTTCGAAACCGATAGTGCGTACCGGAAAATGAGGAGGTCCGGAAGTTAATATTGCAAGAGGCACATCGAACTCCTTATAGTATTCACCCAGGTGGCACCAAGATGTACCGTGATCTGAAGATGCAGTACTGGTGGCCGGGCATGAATGCAGACATTGGGCGCTATGTAGTGCAGTGCTTGATATGCAAGCAAATGAAGGCTGAGCGTCGATTTCCACGGGAAAGCTCCAAAGTCTACCTATCCCCGTTTGGAAATGGGAGAATGTTGCTATGGACTTCGTGGTCGGATTACCCCGTTCGACGGGTGGCCACGACGCGATCTGGGTGATTGCGGATCGTCTGACCAAGTCGGCACACTTCCTACCGATTCACACCACTTGGTCGAGCAAGAAATTGGTGCAGGTATATCTCGATGAGATTGTGAGGTTACACGGGGTTCCGAAGTCGATCGTGTTAGATCGAGACCCCCGTTTTACTTCGCATTTTTGGGAAAAGCCTGCAAGAAGCACTTGGCACACGACTCGATTTTAACACCGCGTTTCATCCTCAGACAGATGGACAGTCAGAAAGGACTATATAGATTCTGGAGGATATGTTGCGGAAGTGTGTCATTGACTACAAGGGTAGTTGGGCAAACCATTTGAGAATGGCCGAGTTCGCCTACAACAACAGTTACCAAGCTAGCATTGGGATGGCACCGTTCGAAGTCCTGTATGGACGGAAGTACCGATCCCTTATATGTTGGAGCGATGTAGGTGAACCTGCGGCATTGGGCCTCGATGTATTACGGGAGGCGGAAGAGAAGGTCCGTCTTGCTCGCGAGAGATTACTTACGGCACAATCCAGGCAGAAGAGCTATTCTGACAAACGCCGTAGAGATTTGGAATTCGCTGTAGGTGACCGCGTTTTCTTGAAGGTTTCACCTATAAGAGGTGTGAAACGCTTCGGAGTGTGGGGAAAGCTAAGTCCACGATTTATCGGACCGTTCGAAGTGTTGAAACATGTTGGAGCGGTAGCGTACCGACTCGCATTACCGTCGAAGCTCGCGAATTTGCATAACGTGTTCCATGTCTCCAACCTTCGCAAATATGTTCACGATCCCGAGCATGTTATGTATTACGAGCTGCCGAATCTACAAAAGGATTTGAGCTATAAGGAGTTCTCGGTGATGATCATTGCTCGAGAAGTGCGGAAGTTAAGAAATCGTGAGATTCCCTGCGTGAAGATTCGTTGGACCAATCACGATGATCATGAGGCCACGTGGGAACTCAAGGAATCAATGAAAGTGCATTATCCTCATCTTTTCACAGAAATGCAATGAGGTATGAGCTGATTAAGATAATGAATTCGTTTCGATGACGAAACTCCCTTTTTAGGAGGGGAGGATGTAAGGAAGTAAATTCTTGAAATACAAGAGTTAGACTTCGTTTAGAATCGACCAAAGGGCATGTTGGTGAGCTTCGGAAAGGCCGAAAATGTGTTAATCACCAAAGGTGCCTTAGAGGCGAGTCCACGAGAGCAAATAGTGCAAAACCTGCACTGGGCAAAAGTTGCTCTCGGGGACCGGTCCCTGGCAGGGAGAGACCGGTCCCCGAGACTGGGAGTTGCGGGGATTCTTGATGCAACCGGTTCCTGGCAGGGAGGGACCGGTCTGTCACGCCCCGAGCTCCGCCAATTTGGTCAGATTCGGGCATGCCGACAGGCCGCCGAACGGACAGAGCTTTCCCTGTACGTCCTAGGCGTCACAATCCATATAATGCAACAGAAGAGGTCCCAACCAGGAACATCATTCAAACATAGATTGTATAAGTATCAAAAACATAAAATGCTAGCTATGCTATTACAAGCATTCATCTCACAGATTTTACATTTAGAATATTACAAATGCCTTTATGTTATTACATAAATCTTTATCCAATTTACAACTTATACAATTTACTACAAATTTGTTTCTTTCAACCTGAACTCTGAGCTAGACTGCTTCAGGGTACTGCTATCTCTGGTCTCGGTGGTAGGGCGCTATCTACGAAGCTACGCCCTGTCCTCGCGCCGCCGCGCCGCTCGCGTGCGAACCTGTACCACCAAAAACCACACGGGGGTGAGAACTATATAAATATAGTTCCCAGTGGGTACGGCCACCCAAGAGAAGAGCTCGACCCACCAGGTCCAAAGGAGGCAACTGCAGGTTAGTTTAATAAACAGATAGACATATATTTGACTATGTATGCAAATAAGTAAAACCATGCCTTGCCTCGCAACTGTATCGATGCTATGCAATATGCAATACCTGTAAATCATGCAAGTAGATTACTTGATTCTACTTTATATCATTAACCATTCTTTACTTGTAGCCGTTCTTTTCTTTATTAGCTATTCACGTTCATTAGCTACTCTCTTATTCTTTATTTTCTGTTCTTTATCATATTATGCCCACTGGCGATTCTTTTTTAAGGTTATTTTACCTTAGCCATCTAGCCACTCGACTCGGTCTTGAGTCAATCAACCGTTGAGTACCGCGTCAAGTCAGGCTCGAGGTGAAGGACATTTCACAAGCACCTCAGCCTTAAGTCCACGCGACACTAGGTCCATCACAGGGAGAGGAGAACCGTCGATCCCCGTGACCCTAAGGCTCCGTTTGGATCGGGAATTAGTAGGAACTAGTTATACCGGGGATAGGTACAAGTATGAGTTTTTGTAGGAATAAGGGTATTTTTTTGTTTGGATGAAATTGTGAGTATAAGCTGGAACTAGAAAAATTGTATTTGGATGGTTTTTGGGAATAAGAGGAATAGTTGGTAGTTATAAATAGAAAATAATAATATTATCCCTATAATTGAATTTTAAACTTATAATTTTAAATTTTAAATTTTAACTTTTAAATTTAAATTAGAAATTAAAATTTTAAATTTTAATATTAAAAATATTAATTTTAAATATCAAATTTTAAATTTCAGACCAAATTTAAATTTCAAAGATATAAAATAACAAATTTAAAATTTAAACTTTAATAAAATTTAAAATTTGAAAACTTAAAAATATCAAATTTAAAATTTAAAATTTAAAAATATCAAATTTAAAATTTAAAATTGTAATTTATTAGTTATAATTATAAAATTATATTTTAATTTCTTTTCTTTTTCTCTAATCAGTGGGTCGGAACAAAGTTCGGGACGCTTTTCAACTCCCGTGGTGGGTAAGTGTTACCCGACATAAGGTTGTACCTGTCAACTTAGTGGAAATCTTGTTCACCTTTTTTTTTTGTTTGGGATAAAGGGGGGTTGCCCTTATCCCCCTTTATACCCGAGCCAAACGGTATGTGTTAGTCATCGAGCTGAAGGCGAGGAGAAGTTCAAACTGTTGGTCATACGGAGAGGGGGACTTGTCATGTTGAATCATAGGGGGGAGACGTCGATCCGTTAGTTTAGTTCACTGTTTTGGCTACGGAGTGGAACCATCGATCCGTTGATCATACTGGGTGAGAGGGACCGTCTGATCGTAGTTCTGATTCATTTTATGCCACACACTGGTTCCCCGGACCACTTCCCTTAGGGTTTAATCAATACCTTGTGGACCTCAAGGCTTTATCATTTAATTCTAGTGGTCTACTACCCTATATTCATAATTAGTTCTAATCTTTACTATGTGTTCCTACACCTATAACTAATTTATTTACACTAGGTTTCATGTTCTTTACCTAGATTTTGATCTGGTTTATATTCAAACTATGTCAATAAACTAGTTTTTCGGTCCAACTATGTTTAATAACACTAGGTTGTGTTTTTATTTTCTTGTTTGTTTTTATTATCCTGTTATCACGTCTGATTTATAGTTTATCGTCATGTTCATTTACATGACTTTAGTCTATGTATAACATTCTATGATCTTTATCTATGGTGTTTCATTATACCGATTCTTGCATTTAGATGAATAATGATTCTTATGCGTCTAGTATGTTGTATATGACTCATCATAATCATTAGATGAATTCATTATAAGTATTTATTCATATGTCTCTAGGCATTCAATTTTTACATTTTAAATTTATGCATACCATTTCATTGTATTATGTCGTATCTTAATATTTACAATCTATATGCTCTAATTATGTATTTCTAGTTGTCATATTTAGATTATGCTTCAAATTTTTGTTAATGTCGGATTCTTAATTCAATTTAGAGTTCGACCATATTTCTTGTATGATTCTAGGAGGTAATTTATGTTCATATTTCATGCATCTCGGGGTATTTCACAGTATTGACATCTATTTCTGAATGAGTAGATACATGTATTGATCAATACGATTTAAGCTTTAATATTTTCAATTCTACACTTTACTGATGGTCAAATATTTATACTTTACTTGTGCATGGAAGTACTTTCATTCCGTAGAAAAGCCACCTTACTATTTGGATGGCCAAATTCACTTGCGCATCTTTATGAATGATCACAATCTTGTCGCATAACTTAGGCTAAAGGACGTTTTTCTCGAAGCATTGGCCGTAGACTGTCGGGAACGTCGATCGAGTTTCAACCGGTCGCTTCCCCATTAGGTTAGACATGTGTTATCAATTCCGAGTAGAGTTACAAAAAACGAACGTACACAGTTAGCTTATCAGGGAGTTTAGTATCAAAATAAATGCTAATATCTCTAGGTCTCATGGCAGAAATATGCCTTAGTCATTCAAACAACCTCAGTAACAATTAACAAGATTATAGCTATGTTTTACGACGCTATAATTAACAAATGACTCAAACAATTAGTATTCAGAGATGTTACATCACCTAAAATTAAATTAAAAATCATAGAAATGAATAGAAACTCTATATAAAAATTAACATAAATATATGATAAATAAAAGAATAAAGAATAAATGAATAGCCTGTTTTAAAGAAATTAAATAACATAAACAAAAGCAAGCTATAAAAAAATATTAACCAAGAAATCCAAAATAATAAAAAAAGAAATAACCCAAAATTTAGAGTATAAGAAAAAAGATTATTGAAAACAATAAAAGTTCTGTATGATCACTCCTAAATTAACATAATCAATAACCCGGATTTCTAACCATATATCTAAAATTATCAAGAAATAAGGTATGATACATACAAATAAAAAAAAATTCTATAGCAAGAAAAGAAAAAATATAAATTACTTGCCATCTGGAAATTACAACCTAGAAAACCAAACAATCGAAAATAGAAAAAAAGAAAAACAAAAACAAAAATCGATCACAAAAAGAAAAAACAAAAAAAAAAAAAAAAAAAAAAAAAAAAAATAAAATAACAAAAAAAAAAAAAAAAAAAAAGTAGACGAACACAAAAGCCCATAAAGACATACAACATAATAAACAATAAGAAATAAAATCTAACAAATTCATTTTAGATAGTAATAGTATACTTAGATCATCAAAATGACTCGAAAAAAAAAAAAAAAGAAAAAAATCAAATATAAAAAAAAAAAATTGTTTGAATTATAATAATATAATATTAACGAAAATGTAAAATAGAATAGATAAATAAAAAAAAAAATGCAAGCAAAAAGAATTAAAAATCGTAGTGTCACAAGACAAACAAAAAGTTCAACAAAAATTTATTTAAAATTTATTCTTCTTTTTTTTCAATTCATATGCTAATATTACATTCAATCTCTCAATAGCGATACAAAGGAAAAAAAAAGAGAGATAAAGAATGGAAGTCACTAGGAAGCCTAGAATGGAAAAAAAGTCCTTGTAAGCAATGTAACAATTGCCTTTAGGTCCACAAATCATCAATTATTATCACTTAGTCCAATTCTAGTCTGATACATTTAATTGGAGCCCTTCTGAATATCTATTTGCGCTCAAATTTGACATGTTCGGTTTTACTTAATAAGTCCAAAGAAATTTTAACATTTCAGTTCCGACCCCGTTTGGTCACTGCGAACGGTCCCGAACTGTAATCTTTATCAGATAACTTTCGGGTGCTATTTCTCTCTCTACAAGTGTCAGAATAATATAAAACTTCAAATCTAGCCTCATAAAAATATTTCTGACATCTCCTCCAGTTTTCATAATTTTCTGACACTATGCATTTTCTGCTAATTTATCAATCCCGTTCTTTACAGAAATTCTAAATCTTCTGTTTTCGCTCCGATTCCAACACGAGTCATTCCAGACTTATATTTTACACCCTTAAGTCTAATAAAATATTATCTCACACCATTTTTATATTATTTTGCTCACTTTAATTCTTTTAATCAAAGTTAGCGTCGGAAATCCGCAAATTTTCTTTACATTTCGTTTCGCGCCCAATTTGCGCCGAAACACTTATTTATCTCCAGAATTCATTCACACGCATCACAAATCACTCGGGGATGATGTCCAACTAGCTCAATCCTCACTTTGATCCCCTAGATCAAAGTTGACATCGCAACTCCAAGTTGCCATATATTACAATCTCCCCCCGTTAGCCAAAGTTTCGTCCGCGAAACTTAGATACTTATTGCTCCTCACTTACTCAACGGATGGAGATAAGTTCCAGCAATCATCAACATGTAAAATCACATTCTTCCGTAGCTTCTGAATTTCATTCTATGTTACCCTGATTTCTCCGAATCATTCTCTACGAACACTTTGTTCGCGTTTCCAATCTCAGCTCATCATCGATGCTTATCTTAGCAATTTTGACTAAATAGTCCACAGGACCGAGCCTTCGCTCTCACGGTCCCTATACATTATCCTTCACTTGGACATGTTCAAAACACTTACTTCCAATGCACATGGGTAAACTACTTGTCTCAATTACCACAGATCTGTTCGCAAATCGGATCGGTGATTTGCTAGTCCTATCACTTAACTCAACGTCTCTCGCTCGCAAGCGTAGACCCAATTATCACGAGACATAGTTCTCATTTGAGACATCGCATACCTGCTCCAACTGGGAGCAATTTAATTTGCTAGGGTTAGGTCAAATCTGGCTTTCCGGCATACTACCAACAACACGATCCAATACATGACCTACCATGTTACCGATCCAAGCTCGGACTACCGTCCTGACCAAATCTCTGCCCTACCCGTAGGTACCGGGCCGCTGCCTCTCGCAGCTGACTACGCCTGCCCAATGGGCCTAGGCTCCACAGTCCACAAAGGGTCCAGGCACGGGTCGTCACCAAGCACTATCCACAATTGTCGTCTTACACGACGCGTGCTACCGAGTGACACACAACACTACCGGCTCCTACGCACCTAGTGCGAGCCACCAGCCCTACGAGTGACCTCTGGCACGCTTCACACTTAGCAATGCTAACGTGCTACTGCCAACTCACTCACGGCTGAATCAAATCTACACTCTATGAGCACCTACACTCGAGCGCTCTACACGACTCTATCGCGTGTCATACTAGGTCTAGCATTAGGCAACTCTTGCCTATGCACACCGACTACACGAGCACGACCCACTTACCTCAATCCGAGGTACTACTGGGTCCTTGTGCACGCACTTGACCACTAACCGATCATTTCTTCAACAGCGATTCTACTTTCACTGTTCGATCTACTGGAACAATCTGCAAAACGCTCGGTCTCACAAGAGTTCCACGAACATTGCGACTAGACTCTCGCAATCAGCAACTCGCATTGCTTTGAAACTTAATTCGTCATCACCATTTCTATCGCGAATCTCACCTCTTATCCACAGGCTATCACAAGCAATTTGCTAGTGCTCTCAGACTCTCTACTTGCTCCAGCAGGTATTACATTCCCACACACAAGCATACCCGGCATTAACACTTATCCGTTCACTTGATCACTACTATATTAAGGCATAAATAGTAGGGACAGATCACCTAATCAATGCATACAATGCATGAAACTTACATAATGCAGAAAACATGCTTGCTGTAATTAACTCATACCTGCCACATTGCTACCAGTCGCAGCAAGTTTCACCACATGGGTCGCCTATCCACGGCCACTTGCTGCCCGTCGCGAACCCCTCGGTTGCCTTATCCTCAGTCGCCCTCCAGACCGTACCGCAGGTGGCACACCCGCAGGCTGTCCCGGAGAGGAAAATGCTGTCGCCAGCGTCAAGGCTTGGCTATCGCCTCGCGGACACTCATAACCTGGATGATCCGGTTGTCCACATCGAGTGCACTTTCCTTCCCGCTGCACGCAACGTCGTGCCCAGTGGGAACCACCACAAATCACACATCTTGGAGATGATCGGGTAGAGGACGATGTCGAGTGGTGTCCAGAACTTGACTGTTCATTTGAATTATCTGTTAGTGGCCTCATCCCTCCTTGCTTACATTTCTTAGACTCATGCTCTTCACACACGAAAGCATTGCCTTGCTCTATCCATAGGGCCCGATCCAAAACTTCAGCAAAAGGCTGCAATTTAAGATTATGCACCGCTGTGAAAATATCAGGCCGAAGTCCTCGTACAAAACAATCAACTCGATCCTTGTCACCTTGTACCATGTTCGGAACACAGCTCACGATACGGGAAAACTCCATTCGTTTTCCCTCACAGAGCGGTCTCCTTGCCGTAGTTTCTGAAACCTGTCCCGAAGCTTCCTCTTTTCACTATCGGGGAAATAAGTTGAACGCATTAATTCCCGAAACTCTTCCCAAACCATAGAAGGAAGACTAGGCGATCGATTCCGTTTGATGTCTTTCCACCACACCTTCGCTGACCGTTGCAAACAATGTACGGCTAAGTGTACCTTGTCCCGCTCCACAATGTACAAATCCTCAAACAAAGTCTCCATGGAGTCGATCCACAACTCTACGGTCCACCGGTCTATATCTTCTCTATCAAAAGTAGGCGGATCAAACTTCTTAAAGGTCATAAGAGCCGCCAAAGCTCGCTCCCTTTCAGCTTTCATTTCTGAACTAACAGCAATCGGATTACCTGACCCCGACGGAAATGCCTCCGTCGCGACTCCCGGCCGTACACGACGAGCCGAAACTAGTGCGGTCACTAACTGATCCACCGTCTCCTGGAGTCTCTTAATCCACTCATCTTGGCGCAGAGCAGCGTCCTGCTGACGTTGCACTACATCCACTTGTTGCCTCACCACTCCCACGAGTGTGGCCAACTGATCGCGAAGCTCCAAGTCTCCGCTCGCCTCAGTCTGCTCAGGGACACCATCTGTCCCATCCTGCGCCGATCTAAACGAAGATCGCCTACGCGGTGCCATCGCTTCCTGAAACACGACAATTCAGTTAGTCCTCGACCCTCTGGGTCAAATACGAAATAATTAATACCGACTCAAATCGGGCGAAAGTCATGCAAGGAAGCTTATTCCCATCCCTCGGTTTCATGTTGTGTCGACCCAACATGAACTCACTTGGCTGAGAATAAACTGAACCTTGAATCTACCTCTAATATCCGTCTTAGAGGTTTACTAAACTTGACCCAATCGATTTATCTTTCGCCACACGTCACAAGTCCTCGTCTCTCACGACTATAAATCCTTACGGTTTACTATCCTAGGTCTCCTAGGTCCATCTAAACCGTTTCTATTACTCTTTTTATGCTCTGATACCACTTAATCTGTCACGCCCCGAGCTCCGCCAATTTGGTCAGATTCGGGCATGCCGACAGGCCGCCGAACGGACAGAACTTTCCCTGTACGTCCTAGGCGTCACAATCCATATGATACAATAGAAGAGGTCCCAACTAGGAACATCATTCAAACATAGATTGTATAAGTATCAAAAATATAAAATGCTAGCTATGCTATTACAAGCATTCATCTCACAGATTTTACATTTAGAATATTACAAATGCCTTTATGTTATTACATAAATCTTTATCCAATTTACAACTTATACAATTTACTACAAATTTGTTTCTTTCAACCTGAACTCTGAGCTAGACTGCTTCAGGGTACTGCTATCTCTGGTCTCGGTGGTAGGGCGCTATCTACGAAGCTACGCCCTGTCCTCGCGCCGCTCCGCCGCTCGCGTGCGAACCTGTACCCCCAAAAACCACACGGGGGTGAGAACTATATAAATATAGTTCCCAGTGGGTACGGCCACCCAAGAGAAGAGCTCGACCCACCAGGTCCAAAGGAGGCAACTGCAGGTTAGTTTAATAAACAGATAGACATATATTTGACTATGTATGCAAATAAGTAAAACCATGCCTTGCCTCGCAACTGTATTGCAATATGCAATACCTGTAAATCATGCAAGTAGATTACTTGATTCTACTTTATATCATTAACCATTTTTTACTTGTAGCCGTTCTTTTCTTTATTAGCTATTCACGTTCATTAGCTACTCTCTTTATTCTTTATTTTCTGTTCTTTATCATATTATGCCCACTGGCGATTCTTTCTTAAAGTTATTTTACCTTAGCCATCTAGCCACTCGACTCGGTCTTGAGTCAATCAACCCAGGAGTACCGCGTCAAGTCAGGCTCGAGGTGAAGGATATTTCACAAGCACCTCAGCCTTAAGTCCACGCGACACTAGGTCCATCACAGGGAGAGGAGAACCGTCGATCCCCGTGACCCTAAGTCGCTCGAGCTGAACGGGCGAGGAGAACCGTCAAACCCGTTGAGCTCATACCGGGAGAGGAGAACCGTCAATCCCGTTGAATCACTACCGGGAGAGGAGAACCGTCGATCCCGTAGTTCTGATTCACTTGTTTCCTAGCATACCGGGAGAGGAGAACCATCGATCCCGTTGAATCACTACTGGGAGAGGAGAACCGTCGATCCCGTAGTTCTGATTCACTTTATGCCAACAGCACTGGATTCCGGAACCCACTTTCACAACTTAAGGGTTTAATCACTTACCCTATGCTGACGACCTTCCAAGGTCTATATCATTCAATTTCTAGTGGTCCTACTACCACTATAATTCATAACTTAGTTCAATTTTACTAAGTGTCACTACACCTCATAACCTAGATTCATTTACACTAGGTTTCATGTTCTTTCACCTAGATTTCGACTCTAGGTTTACTAATTCAACCTATGTTCAATAACACTAGGTTCATTCCATGTCCAACCTATGTTTAATAACACTAGGTTCATGCCACTCGATCTATTTATTATCCTAGTTATCCACGTCTACGATTATAGTTTACCCGTTTCATGTTCAATTTACATGACTTTAGTCTATGTATCAACATTCATATATCATTTATCATTCATATGTTCATATACCGACATTCCTATGCATTTAGCATGAACTACAATGCATTCGTATGCGTCTAGTATGTTCGTCATATGACAATCATCATATATCATCTAGCATGAGATTCACATTCATAAGTATTTATTCATATGTCTCTAGCATTCACTTTCATACATGTTTAATCTTATGCAACTAGCATTCATATTCATATGTCGATTATCATAATATGTCAACAATCATATATGCTCTAACATCTATGTATTATCCTAATTGTCCATATCTAGGATTATTGCTTACACAATCTCATTTGTAACTGTCGGATTCTCTAATCAATTTAGAGTTATCGACCCATATTCTGCTTGTATGATTCTAACAGGCTCACATTATGTTCATATTCATGCATCATCGGGTATTATCCACAAGATATTGACATGCATATTCTAATGGTAGATAACAATGATTGATACAATACGATTTAAGCTTTCATATTATTACTCACAATCTACCACTATACATGTATGCGTCAAAATAATTATACTTTACTTTGGCATGGAAGTGACCTAATCACTTCGGTAAAGCACAACCCACCTTTACTTGATATTGGAATGCCAAAATTCCACTTGCCGCACTTTACGAATGATCACAATCCTTGCTCGCAATAACTTAGGCTAAAAGGAGGTTTTCCTCGTTAGCGTGCCGTAGACTCGTCGGAACGTCGATCCGAGTTTTCCAACGCGTTCGCTTTACCCCCAATTAGGTTGACAGGTGATCAATTCCGAGCTAAGCTTCCGAACCTACAAGTTAGCATTATCAGGTTTAGGTTCAACATAAAGCTCTTCTCTAGTCTTCATGGCAGCATATGCCTTAGTCTTCAACAAACCCAAGTCTTAACCAGGAATTATAGGTTAATTCACCTTAATTCCCCATGAACCTCAAACAAATTAGTTTAGAGGATTTTACATCAACCTCTTAATTAAAATCTGCATGATAGCTTCTTTAATTCCCAACTATTAAAGTGTACACATAGTACTAGTACATATGAAGCCTTTTTCCAGGTTACATAACAAAAGCAAGCTTCAGATTTTCAGAACTCCAATAACTCAAGAACATGAACCCACTATTTAAGAGTATAAGAAATTAGCTTTCTGTCATGATCACTCCTACCTACTTCACATCACCCCAGACTTCATATAACCATATATACAACTAATCCAAGCTTACATGCAGGTTGTTAACATGCACATCTAAATTCTTTAGCAAAAGAACAGCATATTATTACCTTGCTCTGGAATTACCTAACAGCCCAAACCCAATCCGCATGGCAGCCACAACAATCCGAAACTCACGGAAAAATCCGTCGACGAAACGCTCGCAAAATCAGCTCCTAAATCACATAGAAATCGATTTCTAAATTTCAATTTTAGCATAGATTCAACATAGATCCATCAAAATGACCTCTCCGAACATCCACTATCAAGAATCCACCAAAAAATCTGGTTTGAAATTATAATAATATTATAATACTAACCCGAATGTCGAAATGCTAAAAATCCGATGCGCGGCGTTTCGATCGGCTCGACAAACGACAAACGGCACCAAAATTTGTTACTTTCTTCTTCTTCTTCTCTCTATTCCCTTTTCTCTTCCTTTCACTCTCTCTCTCATGCGTACAGGGAGAGGATAAGAATGGAAGTCCCCTGGCAGCCTAGTGGAAGTCCTTGTAAGCAATGTAACAATTGCCTTTAGGTCCACAAATCATCAATTATTATCACTTAGCCCAATTCTAGTCTGATACATTTAATTGGAGCCCTTCTGAATGTCTATTTGCGCTCAAATTTGACAGCCATGTCCGGTTTTACTTAATAAGTCCAAAAAAATTTTAACATTTCAGTTCCGACCCTGTTTGGTCACTGCAAACTGTCCCGAACTATAATCTTTATCAGATAACTTTCGGATGCTATTTTTCTCTCTACAAGTGTCAGAATAATATAAAACTTCAAATCTAGCCTCATAAAAATATTTCTGACATCTCCTCCAGTTTTCATAATTTTCTGACACTGTGCATTTTCTGCTAATTTATCAGTCCCGTTCTTTACAGAAAATTCTAAATCTTCTGTTTTCGCTCCGATTCCAACACGAGTCATTCCAAACTTATATTTTACACCCTTAAGTTTAATAAAATATTATCTCACACCATTTTTATATTATTTTGCTCACTTTAATTCTTTTAATCAAAGTTAGCGTCGGAAATCCGTAAATTTTCTTTACATTTTGTTTCGCGCCCAATTTGTGCCGAAATACTTATTTATCTCCAGAATTCATTCACACGCATCACAAATCACTCGGGGATGATGTCCAACTAGCTCAATCCTCACTTTGATCCCCTAGATCAAAGTTGACATCGCAACTCCAAGTTGCCATATATTACACGGTCCCCGAACGCGAACCCAGCGAGAAAGCCAGAAATTTGGCTAAGTCTTGAAAATCCCGCTCTCGGGGACCGGTCCCAGGTCGGGGAGATCGGTCCCTCCGCGCGCAGAATGCCCAGTAAAGGCAGTGCATAGAGGCAAAAGTTGAGGGGGCTGTTGGGATATTGTTACAATATGAGGTGTATGGGTCCCCTCCTCTCTCTCATTCCCTGTCATTTCCCCCTCATTCTCTCACACTCTCTTTCTCCCTTTCTCTCTCTAGAAGAGAGAGAACAAGGGAGAAGGAAGAAGAAGAATGAGAAGAAAAGAAGGAAGAAAATGAAGGAGAAGAAGAAGGAGATCAAGCTAGAGGAAGCTTTGGACATCTCCCTCTTCCTCTCTTCTCTCTTTGAAGCTAGCATAGAGGTAAGCTTCCAACCCTAGCTTATGAAACTTAGGGTTTTTGGGTTTTGGCTTTGGGATGAGGCCAAATGGATCTCTAGCACCATGAATGGTGGGATTAGAGCTAGAAACCTAAGGTTTTGAAGTGGGTTTGCATAGTGCTAACCCTAGGGCACACAAATTAGGGTTTTTGGAAAAGTAGAGGATTGATCTCATTTGACCCTCCTCTAACCTAATTGCTAGGTGTCTAAATGCAGAGGCGAAGTCGGATTTTTCATTTGTCAAGCGGGTGAAAGGATATTGGCAAAACAAGACCGGCCAAGCTTCATTTGGACCAAGAAGGCTAAAGCCTCGTCGTAAAGTCCGTTCGAGGGCATTTCTAGAACCCTTGTACCCTCAAGAGGTGGGGGGTGTCATCCCGAAGCATCCGGGTTTCTTTTTATGTCTAAGTTATATATATGCTTGATCATATTGCATTATAGGATTAGTAGATAGTTGCAAATTCTAATTCCTTGCATGCTTCTTAGTAGTGTAACTATGAGTTGGACTCATGGACTAGGGTAGCATGAGGATTGGGTCTTGCGACATGGAAATCCTATAATGACATAAAGAGCCGAACTTGGACATATGATAGCCTAGTAGAGTGGCATTGAACTAGTGTAGTAGAAACACTAATTGGACGAGTGGCATGTCAACTAGTTAAAGAACATTACTACAATGACTAAACGAGTGGCATCGAGTCTAGTATAGTAAACATGACATGGTCCTTAGGACAGTAGAGATCCCGGCATCTAGGATGCATTGTATATGGTGCAGCAGAGACACTCTGACCCTTGTTGATAGGGTATCCTCTTGAGAGGATTGGATCATACTCACTAGTCTGTTTTCGCTTGTCGGTGGTCGCTCCACCGAAGCACAAGTCTCCGGAGTACTTCACTAGGGGCAGACGTAGTTGTCCCGCAGACGGTCTCGGTGTGCGAGTGCAGCTTCTCCTCACCTATAAGATTGAGAGTGAGTCGAGGGTTTAACCTACGGGTTAGTCAAGTAGATTGGGTAATAAACATGAAATGCATAGTAGACTTGCGTTATTACCTTGAGTAGACATAGTGTATGTTGTAGATTGCATTGCTATACTCATGATATGATACTAGCATGATAGTAGTTGTTGCATGCATCGTTATCATTGGTGGCATGATAGAGTAGTTGCAGTTCATTTCTCTATATATCTATCTATCTCCCTATCTGTGCCAGCTTAGACCTAATGGGAAAATCGGCGGAGTCGGCGGCCGAACCCACTGGGAACTATATTTAGATAGTTCTCACCCTATGTGGTTTTGGGGTACAGGTACACACAGGGGCTAGCCGAGCGAGGATCGCGGCAAGGGCATAGCGCCCTAAGTGAGTAGTTAGTAGCTTTCCTTTTGCATATAGAGTACCCTCGTGTACTAGAAGATGTATATTTTGGATAGACATGGAGAGCTACTTGTATTTTGGGAAAAACATGTATTTACATTTTGGAAGATGAAAATATAATGTAACCAAATGATGTAACTATTGAATGGTTGTAATAGTTAGACAATCTCTCTTTATACACTTGTATATGCACTCGTGGTTCTTGCTCTTAGTTATAGTGCACTTGTGTGCATCGTATTGATCATGTATGTTATTTAAGCATTTCCTGGGCATTTAATTGTACTTGATCTAGTTGTTTGACCTTGGGCGGACAGGGGAGGTCCTGTCCGTTCGGCTTCCGTCCGCCGCGCCCGGACCGGACGAAATTGATAGCGGCCTCGGGGCGGGGGCGTGACAATACATCTAACACTTAATGCCTTAGCTGCAGTCTCACAGCAGCAGAGTTCCAGGATCTATTTTCGCGCCCAGTTTGAGCCGAAAACACATAAATACATCCGAAATTCACAACTAATCATCCCCACGCTTCCAAAATGATCGGGGACGTCACACATCACGCTCATGCCTCACTTTGATCAATTAGATCAAAGTTAGCATCGTAACTCAGAGATTCGGTATATTACATAATGTGGGTATGTTTATTTATTTGCAGTTATTCCTACATCTGCTATGATGGATAATGGCAATCGCATTCCTTAAATGGATCCAATTTTTTTTAAATGGAAAGAATAAATGATGTTTATATTAGGGTGCATGGATTTCAACTTGGTTTTTCGAGTGGATAAACCATCTCCACTTAATGCTAAAAGCATTGATGGTGAAAAAGCCTTTCATGAGATATGAGAGAAATCGAATAGGCTTAGCTTCATGCTTATGCAGGTTCATATTGGCAAGAATATTTGTGGCTCTATTCCCATTTGCGCAACAGCTAAAAATTTTGTAAAGGCCATAGAGGATCAGTTTGTCAATTTTGACAAAGCTAAAGCAAGCACCCTATTGTCTAAGATGGCTTCCGTGAAATACTCGGGCTCAATGAGCATTCGTGAGCACATTATGTAGATAAAAGATATTACTTTTCAGTTGAACAAGATGGAGTTTACTATTTCTCAAACTTTTTTTGTTCACATTATATTAAATTCCCTACCGACTGAGTGCAGTCTTTTTAAGATCTTCTATAAAACACAGAAGGAGAAATGGTCTATTAATGACCTACTGTTAATGTATGTTCAAAAAAAAAAGAGAACTAAAGGAGAGAGAGTGCAAAGTGCACATTTCTCTTATTATACTTCCAAAGTTGAAAAAGGTAAGGGAGGACCCTTCATGAAGATGCCGAAAGCTAATCCATCAGCTAGGATATATAATTTTGGTGGTAAATACAAAGTCAAATGCTTTTTCTACTGTAACGTGCGACACAAAGAAAGAATGTATTAAGTAAGAAAAGTGGCTAGAGAAGAAAAGTAAGTTTATATAATTTTTTTTAAATCATCGAAATATAATAAGAGACATACAATTTTATCGTATTATATGCCTCTTGATCATTTCGTTGTGAAAGATAAAAAAAGAGCTAGCTTCAGCTGAATCAAGCACCTTTGTCCAAGTATCAAAACAGATTAAGGATATAAAACACATAAATAATAAGTTAACGTATATGGCTTAAATAAATTTGGGTGAGATTTCAGATTCCAGTCTCCACATCATACTTCTTAATCTACGAAAGGGACTTTGCCCATAACAGCGCCTACTCAAAAAAATGGTCATAGGATAAAAATAAAACAAAAACATAAATAAAAAAAACTAATATGAGTACTTCTTCAACCATGCGAACTTGCTTAACCAAACATCATACATCTTCTTAATTTTTAGCTAAGAGTTGCTCCCCATGCCGAGTCGCTTCTGGATTTTCATTGCGACCTATAAACAAACACCTCATTTGTATCACCAAACTGTAATATCTAAACCGACATAGTCTTGCCATCACATCAACCACAGAAATTCAAATTCTCAAACAATTTAGATTTACCAAGAAGTTCCTACGATCCTCAAGAAGCGAGCTCCTGCGAGGAGGCTCAGGACGCCGCTCGTCTCGGCCCAGTTGTGGGCACACATGAGCCACGCGAGGAGGCAGCCGGGGCGGCGGCGGTTCATGGTGAGCGGGGGCCCCGGCACGGACCGGCTTAGCGGGCACTTATATAGGCCGCAGCTCAGCTACACGGGACGATGCTTCTCAAAGGAGACAACGTTCTTCACAGGCTCTCCTTCTTCTTATTCTTCTTCTTCGTCCGCATTATCTTCGTTAACACAATGAGAGAAAAAGAGAGATGAGTGTGGGGTGGGAGATTAGACGCTGATATTTTTTTATGGTACATGCAAAAGAGTTATAAAAGAGAGGGGTAGGGGATTAATGGATGAGAGGAGTGGATTAAAGTTACAAAGCCCACTCATTGACAGAATATTAATATGGTGCATGTAATTAAATATTGCACCTTGCATGTAATTAGAGGACGGGGGAGGTGAAGAGTTGGACGTTGAGAAGAGGAGAAACGGCGGGAAAGATTCAATTTAGAGAAGAGTGGTTTGATTTAAAGTGAGGCTATGAGAATTAAAGGTAACATGCCACGTGGCAAAAAATATTATAGCTTCATATAGGTTATAGATACTTAGAGCTTACGCAAATCAAATCTGACGAACCCTAACGCAATACCTTAGGACTTTGTCAGATCCTCACTCTAGCACATATAACTAGAGTGGAAAATATATTAAACTCGGTTAATTTTGATACATACATTTAGGAATTAGCCACTCTCTACCTTCGGGTAATATCAAATACGACCTACCTCAATACATATACTTGGGGTTTGGTCACATCTCCACCTTGGAATATACAACCAAGGTGAATATAATCAGACTCTAAGACATATACTTAGAGCCAATTAGACTCTAATGCATATACTTAGAGTTTAATGTCGACTAGGTCTTAACACATATACTTAGGACCTGGTCAACTTCAAATCCAACTAAATCCTAATACATATACTTAGGGTTCAATCAATCAATAAATCAAGATACAATTCATCCCATCCACTCTATAAAGGTCTCTTAATCGAATGTGCCTCAATTTCTAGGGGGTAATTAACAGTAAATGCTTGCATCTATTGGAAGACATGGACCCGCAATACCTGATATCCATACACATCTAATACTAATCTGAATAATGAATACTATCCCACGGCATATCCATCGACCGTGCGAGGTGCGTCATTCGTGGTGGCAGACAAAGATATACTAAAAATTAAATACAAAAGGTACATTTCATGAGTACAAGGTGGTCTATAAACAAAAATACACCTTTCACTACTAAAACCAAAAAAAAAAGGTGCCATGGTCCTCCTATAGCAACACCAAGTGGCTCTAGCTAGTCGCTAAACCGTTGTCGTATCCCTAGCCTCACCCGCTGTGGAAGGCTCTGAAACAAAAACAAACAACTAATAGGGGTAAGAATTATTAAACAATAGTTTCCAGTGGATAAGCATCCAAAAGTAGTGAAATACACCACTAGGTCAACAGAGGCAATATAGTAAATAATTGAAAAGGAAGCTACTATAATTGCTGAATTTAAAATGCTCTAATACTATCATGCCTCTAAGCAATAATGCTACAATGCCAATTACCATGAATATAGTTCTACTACTATCATATAGACTAGTCATCAACTAACATGAAGGCAGTTCTACTGCTATCATATGTACAAGTAATGCAAAGGTTTACATATATGTCCATCATCACGAATGCATCAAATTGTAATATATAATGTTATATTCAGTTATCTTATATCTAATCACTGGGGCTTACACGAGGTAACATCCCAGCTTGTGTCGTGCCTAGTGGCCCCGTGGTAGTCAACATATCTCTTCTAGGAATAAGCCTTTTCCACGGCAATCTATTTTGGCACCCAATCCTACACAGGCGATCATAAGTCACAAAGCTAAACTCCAGAGTGCCGGCTTGTAGAGAGCGACCCTTACAAGCATGTGTGAATGAGCACAAAGGCAAGCAAGCGTGATCGAATGCGTACAAAACCTCATTCATCATGTCTAAAATATGGAATTAGAACCTCATTCATCATGTCTAAAATATAGAATTTTCATTAATGACATAGAGGTCGAGTACATTGTCATAATGTCATTTTACTAGGTTAAGCACAATGTACTTAATTATTACAACATGTCTCTAACATGCAAAGTGCCATATTTCATCATAACTATACTAGTATGCATGATTTGTTGTTCTCGTTCTAACAAGTAATTTGCTTCACTAATCATGTATGATCACAATGAGTAACTTAAAAATAATATGTACAAAGGTTAATTAAACCATGCTATTGACTACATCTATGTCTTACATGCATGTCATTTTACATGAATACCTGTACACGTAGAGGGTAGAATTCTTCATGCAAAATGTATCCGGATTATGTGCCCAAAAATTCAATGTTGTCTTCAATTGTATGCTAAACCATCCAATAAGTTCATAAATGAGATAGGAGACATAGGGATAATTCACCTATTTCGGTGAAGTCAAACCCACCGGATAACCATCGAAAGCTCAATCGTTTCGAAAACAAAGTTTCCCTCTAGAATTCTTGGACCTTAAGAAAAATTTCCAAAGGGTTACAAGCTTCGAAAAATCTCGCCACGAAATTCACCAAAATTCATTGAAAAAATAAGTGAAAATTACCTTGGATCAAGAAAATTTGTCCAAACTCCAAAACCAAGAGAATGGGACTTCAAATCCAACCTAAAAGAGTGATCAACACTCATCAATTTCATCCCAAAAGCCCACATTTGGAAAACCCCCAAATAAACCTTAGTTTCTACAAACTAGGTTTTATACTAAAACTTCCACAATCCTCTCAAATAGAGGATAAAGGGAGATTGCTAACCTCGAGTAGAGCTCTTGTCACGCCACGGGGTCCCTTTTAGTTTGAAAATATAGCGGAAGTGCCCTAAATTTTTTTTGAAAACCTAACTCCCCAGAGTATGCCAGATCCGCCGCAAATACAAAGAATCCACTGTTCACACGGACAGAGTCTTCCCTGTATTTGCATGGCGTCGCACAAGTACAAAATGTCCAAACAGAGTACAACCACCATAATGAATATACAACATTCAATATTCATTCACCATTCACCACAGATTTACCATTCATTGTTTAAACATAAAACCACAACTATTAGTTAAAACGTTTCCTACCCGGAAACTGGTTTTGAAGTACTAAGTTACAAAAACCACTAGAAAACCCTTTAAAACTATTTTCCACACGAAAATCTTTTTTTTTTTTGAAACTCGCTACCACGAGAGGTAGAAAATCTTTCCATTTTAAAAAAATCCACGAATCTTTATTAAATTCAGAAAACCAACTGAAATCTTGAATGTTAAAACGTAATGAAATACTGAACCATATTAGCTGTCTAAGTTATATCAACAGAAATAAAGGGGATAACAACTAAACCGAACAAACCGGGTCGGAAGCTCTATCGACTGCTACGAACGTGTCTCACGTCTCGTCTCAACCCTCACCGCCCGCAATACCTCAAAAAAATGGTGGGGGAGGTGAGAACATGTAAACATGTCTCCCCTCCCAGTGGGTACCGCAAGCCGACGAAGGCGAGGAGTACTCACTGGATCAGGAAGAGATAAACAGCAGTATGGGTAAGTAAAATATAGTAGCAATAATAATTAACGAATAAGATATGTATATATAAAAGAACAACTACCGCTACTATAACGAAGAACTAAAAGCATACAAGGACATCAAAACTATAGTAGCAATACAACTGTATGAAAGAACTATAAATATGCATGAAACTACCGCTACTATAGTCATATGCGTCAACCGGACGTGTATATCAAATATACCCAATCTGGAACAGCCATATTGGTCCGCAAAACCTCAAGCCTGTGCCACAATTGCTCAACCATACGTGACCCTCGCATAAAGCATCCGGCTCCGAAAGGTATATGACCCTCGCATAAAGCATCCGGCTCCGAAAGGTATATGACCCTCGCATAAAGCATCCGGCTCTGAAAGGTATATGACCCTCGCATAAAGCACCCGGGTCTGAAAGTACATGACCCTCACATAAAGCACCCGGGTCAGAAAGCATATAACCCTTGCATAAAGCGCTCGGGTCTCACGGGATGGCACTCCCAACCACTTCTCCGGAAAAGAACACCCTCTTGCGGTGGATCAGACCGCTGGTGTTCGTGAAATGCGTACAAGCAGTTGCGATCCATGCTGAATGCTCAATAGCCAACCGTCGACAACCAGCCGACAATCCTGCCCACTCGGGGCACACTGACCGTATAGGTCATCATAGGGTCCAACCGACCAACAAGGTCACTGATACGAAGTACGAGAACCGACCAACTAGGTCACTAATGCAAAGTACGAGAACCGACCAACTAGGTCACTGATACGAAGTACGAGAACCGACCAACCAGGTCACTGTATCACATGTAGATCAACTACTCTACTCCTACTCATGCCACTATACATGCAAATAACTAAGTAGAGTATAATAAAATAACGTCGATGCAAGGCTCAACGTATACTATGCAATAGTAACAACAGGAGAATAGGGTAGAAGGATATCACCGAGCGTGCACCACTGTACCGACCTCGGATCGAAGTACCCACCTGTAAGAATGTCACGCATGTCTCCTGGCTGCGAAAGAACGTCAACCGGACCTAAGGAGGGTCCAACGGGTTAGTATCTAACCCACAACTAATAACCACTGAATCCACAACCCCACAAACAATCCCACGGAGATCGGTTTCCCAAACCGACTACCGTAACTCGCCGGAAGTCCCGAAAATCGTACCGGGACTCCGCCGGGACCCACGAACTGTCTCGGAATGCACAGACTCATACCACGAGTCACCCGCTGCCACTAAACACATATTTTCATGTCACTTGGCAGCAAGAACACTAACTCGCTCCGAAACGATTATCATCGGGTAATCGTTCCGATCCGGGTTCCCGGAAGTGTCCAATTCGACACCGGAACCCACTGTCACTCACCCGTCATTTTCGGACCCTCGAAACGATGCGAGTGACCAGCCAATAAGGCTTAGCGACATCACAAATCATCATGAAGCACCGTCGGAAGAATTTCGAACCGAAAACGCGTTCCGTCGGCGGATTTCGCTGAAAAACGCACCGGAAATCACTTTTCGATTCCCATACAGGCCTGGGGCCTTGGACAATCAGTCCAGAGATTACCCTCTGCCCACACATGCTGCCAACAGCTACTATAATAACCATAATTGCATAAAAGCCCTCCCAAATGCATAAAATCACATTATTTTATGTGATTTCTGGGCTTTTATGCTCCGTCTACGCAAACCAGAGGTCAATCAGCCAAACCGAGACACCATCTAACAGGTCTCGATGTGCCAGAGGTCATGCTCACCTTTCAGAGCACTGCCGGCCACTGTGGCATGCGCACGAGCGATGCGGAAATAAGCGAAACAGCGCGCACAGCGCTAAGATCGCGTCTAATTCGCTAACCAGGGCATCATTGACCCTGTCGGAGGTGAGCACGATGTTCAGCACGAATCCAAGATTATCGTGCTCACTTCCCGGGGTGTCGAAGTGTCCTCGAATCACCGAAAAGGTGACCGAAACTCCAAACTACAGTGCTGTCGACAAAATTACAGCCTTACCTAGGTAGTGGAGCTAGGGTTGGTCACCAGCGGCCGGGCGGCGGGCGATCCGGCCGAGGAAGGGTGCGTCTAGTCGGAGAGGTCCGGGGTAGGTGCCGGCCTGCGGCGGGTGGTGGCCGGTGGCACGGCGGAGGAGATCAAGCCGCGGCTTGCTCTCGGGTTCAAGTGGTCCGTAGCGGCCCAGCGGCGGCCGGAGGAGCTCGGGGCGACGGCGATCCGTCGCTGGAGGCCGTGCGAAGGGTGGTGCTCCCCGCTGTGGGCGGCGGCGACGCGCGGATAGGAGGGAAGCCCAGCCTCGGCTCGCACCAAGTCTGGGCGGCCACAGGGAGCTCGGATCGCGGCCGGCGGCGCGCGGGGACGGCGGGGGTGCGCGCGGGAGGACGCCGGCAGCCAGACGACGACGGGATACCCGAGCTTGGGCTTCCAATGCTAGCGAGTCCAGAGCGAGGGTCTTCCGGCGGCCGGAGCAGCTTGCCGGCGGCCGGGGCGCGAGCACGACGAGGGCAGGAAAGGGCTGAGATCAGCTTGGGTTAGCTGGGAGGTGATAGGACGGCTAGGGCTAGGGTCTGTGCATGAAAACCCGAGCTGCCCATATATATACTATGGACAATTTGCAGAAAACCCCTCCCTTATGGCCCAGCCTTGATGGCACGTGCACTCTGCATGCCCGCACCTCGACGTTTGAAATCACACAAAATGGTATATAAAAAATTGGACCTTTCGCGAAATTCTGTTTTTGCCAATTTGACCCCTTATCGAATATCTCGTGATTCCCGAAGATCCGTCCGTCGGATTTCCGAATCGATCACACCAACGCGTTCAGCACGACTGGGGCATCGAACCTAGCATTTTGTTTGATCCAATTTGGTCGTCGATTTGCGACGAAACCCACCCTCAATGTTTCCACTATAAAACACATATATATACATACATATATATATAAATCCAATCAAACCCCTTTTTCTCGAAAACTGTATATCAGATCTGAAATCCGTCAACGCCATTGATTCCAGAATAGCTAAACCGTTCAAAACAAGCTATTGGATCAGTATAATCGGAGTCCAATATGCGCCAGAAGCCATCTTCACTCATTCGCTTCTCCAGAAAATCGGAGTTACTATTCACTTAAGTGAAAACTAAAAATCGCGTAGCTTCTCCGTTTTAGCTCAGTTTCTCCTGAAACTTGACGAGTGCTTATGTAATTACATTATACACAAAAACATCGTCAACAGAGAGTTTAGCTACACTGCCAAAATCTCAGTCCTTACAGCTCTAATCTCAAATTAGAGTTGCTGGGTTGAAACTTAGGCCACAAACAAGCACTACAACAGAATTAGGTTATAGGGACACATGTTTGGGACACTTTTGTGTAAGTGTCACATTTATGCCAAAACTTAAAATAAAACCTACTAATACCTAAATATAAAGTCCAATCCAACTAAAATAAAAGGATACTCTACTCAACGCACCCCACCCAGTCCATTCGGCCCGATTATAAACAGAAAAGAAAAAGAAAAGAAAAATCAATTATTATTTCCCCTTCTCCCCTCACTCAATTGACTGAAATCCTAGACGTAGATCCCTTCCTCTCATCCTCCTCTGCCACCGCAGCCAACGAGGTAGAGTTCCAGCGGTTGCTAAATGCTTAAATAAATGTTGGTAAATTAGCAGCACTCTTTTAGATTATAACGACACTCTTTAACTTTGTCACTATATACCTAGCGACCCCATATATAGCAACACTTTTTAAAAGTGTTGGTAATTTAGCCAGTAGCACTTTTTTTAACTTATACCGACATTTAAAAGTGTCGCTATAGACCGTTTTTGTTGTAGTGAAGTCTCTTCTTCAAGCTCAAGCTTCCCTCCAAGCCTTAGATGCAAGCACCCATGGAGAAGATGAAGAGAAGAGAAAGACAATCCAAGTATTAGAGGAGATTGGGAGAGAAAATCCAAGAGAGAGAGAACTACTTTTCTCCTTCTCTTTCACTTTTCCTAATGAGAGGAGAAAAGTATGGTGAAGTGTCACGCCCCGAGACCCAGCGGAAGCCCGCTCGGTGCATATCCAAACCCGCCATTTGCTGACAACATATAAGGCATCTGCAACAATATGATAAATAAATAAGAGTATAACAACAACTAGTGTAATATCAGAGCATAGCTACAACTAATTTCTAGAAACAAGTAGAAAATAAAAGAGCTAATCAACTATCATAATCCATGAAGTAAAACATACAGCAAAGGTTCATAAACATAGCACTAGATACAAAAATGGTGGCCTCTACACAAAGGGTACAAAAATCTCTCTCTCGAACTAAAACAAAAAGAGAGATGACCATCTAGTACAATTTCCAATATGTCTAGCTAGAGGCGACTCCCTTGGCGCGGTCCCTAACCTCTCCCGGCGTGGAAGGCTCTGTAAACAAAAACAACAACACAGTGGGAATGAGAACTATTAGTCAATAGTTTCAAGTGGGTAAGCCACCGATATCAGTGAAATACACCACTAGGTCATGGAGGCATAAGTAGTATAAAGATGTAACTAAATAAGCAACGTGTATAAAGAGCGAATATTAAGATTTACTAACTACTATGCCTCTACTTAGCATGAAGTTTCACATATATAAGTGTTATTCTAACATGAATGAGTATGTACAACTAGTATGCACTAACTAGTATGATGTCAACATTTCACTTTTATTTATCATTGCTCCAATCAACTAGGATCTACACAAGTGTAGTCCGGCTTGCGCCGTGCCTAATGGCTCCATAGTAGTCAACATTCCCACTCTAGGAATGAGCCTCCCCTACGGCATCCCATTTCGGCGCCCAATCCCATACGGGCGAGCTTGTGTCGCGTTCGCTCTCTCCAGAGTGCCCGCTTATGTGAAGCGACCCTCACAAGCATGTGCGAATGAGCACAATGGCAAGCAAGCATAATCATCCGTCCCAAGTCCACTATTATCATATCTAAAACATGGTATAAATACTAATGACCCAACGGTCTATCACTATGTCATCATGTAGAGGTTTAACCAATTACTAAGTCAAGTGTCACTATATGACATTAATGTTTACTATGTCAAGCATAAGTTCTATGTCCAAGAGCATGCACAACTTGTCATTCTCACTAAATGAAACATGATTCCAACCATAGGTAAGGAGTGCCATTCACATGCAAGTTTACTATATATTTGTCTCTCTACTACATAGAGATTATAAAGCATGATACATAACATATGCATTTTAAGCATTCAAAAATTCATTTATACTCTATCTAGTATGAATATGCATGATTTTCTATTTTACAATAAAGATAATGACATAGGAGGAATTCATCCATTTCGATGAGGTCAAACTCACCGGATACCCCTCGAATCCCCTTCGTTTGCGCGAACGAGGATGCCCACTAGTTTCCTAACTCCCTAACAAAAATTTTAAGCGGGTTAGGGGTTTCGAACGAACATCCCACAAGATCCACAAAATTCAACCGATAAATAGGTAGAAAATTACCTTATATGGTGAATAACTCTTCCAAACTCCAGAAGAGAGCTAGAACACTTCTAATCTAACCTAAAGGAAGGCATAAGAACCATCAATTAAGCCCCTAAGGCTCTACCAAGAAAAACCCCAAAAGAAACCCTAATTTTCCAAACTAGGTTTTCATCTCCAAAATCCAACAAGGCATGATCCAAAGAAGAGATCAAAACTACTGATCTCTCTTTAAGCTTCAAACCAAGCTAGAATGGTGCTAGGGCTAGAGTTCTTCTCTCAAACAAGCTCTAATCCTTCTCTCCAAGGTCCAAATAGCAACCCCCATAAAGAAGAAGCAAAAAGAGGAGATTAATCTACCAAAAATCATGCAAAAAGAGAAGGAAAATCAAAGAGAGGATGGGAATGAGCTCCTTACCTCTTTTCTCTGGTTTCCAGCATAGGAAACCCCTCATGAGGGTGTGGGAATATAAATAGAGATGCTACAATCCCAAAAAGACCCCTAAAAAATATGCGGTCTACAACTGCACTGCGTACCGGTACGGGCGCTGGAGTACCGGTACCTCGCAGCCGAACGCGTAAACCCGAGCCTCTGTCAAGTTGACAGATTGCAGTGTACCAGTAACCCCGCGATGCAGTACTGGTACCAAGCCCCAATACCGGTACTCGGGCGATGCAGTACCGGTACTTTGCCTCGTAGAGCTCAAACCCGATAGCAGCCCTCTCGGTTATGCGACGGGGTTCCGGTACCTCCCTCTGGTACCGGTACCTAGCACCCCAAAACCTGCAGTTTGGAGGTTTTGGTGCTAAGTACTCATCCTCGCACCTCAAGACCTGAGTAATTGGTCGAAACACAGTCAACGAACCTCAAGAATACCAAGGATAGTACAAATCACTATTCGAACACTAGAAACTTGCAATTTGCTAAAGTTCAGTATGCTACATTCTCCCCTCCTAAAAAGGAGTTTCGTCCGCGAAACTAGAAAGCAAGATACCTCAAGACTCTATCTAAAAAAGATGGGGATAGCGTTCCTGCAGTGCGCTCTCCAACTCCTACGTGGCCTCGCGTTCATCGTAGTTGCTCCAAAGGACCTTCACATACAGAATATCACGATTCCAAAGTTTCTTCACCTCGCGAGCCAAGATCCTCACAGGTTGCTCTTCAAAGCTCAAGTCGTCTCTCAGCTCCAATGGTATAGCATCCAAAACATGAGCCGGATCGAAGATGTACTTTCGGAGTATCGAAATATGAAATACATTGTGCACTCCCGATAGCTTCGATGGTAAAGCAAGTCGATACGCTACCGGGCCTACACGCTCCAAAATCTCATAAGGTCCAATAAACCGGGGGCTCAACTTACCCCGAATGCCAAATCTTCTAATCCCCTTTGTCGGTGAGACTTTCAAGAAGACATGATCTCCAACTTGGAATTCCAAGTCTCGTTGACGCTTATCGGCATAACTCTTCTGTCTACTTTGAGCTGTCAACAAACGCTTTCAAGCGAGGCGAACGTTATCCTCTGCTTCCTAGAGCACATCAAGGCCTAAAGCAAATCTCTCGCAAACTTCACTCTAATGAAGAGGCGATCTACACTTCCGTCCATAAAGTGCTTCGAAAGGTGCCATCTTGATGCTTGCTTAGTAACTATTGTTATAAGCAAACTCTGCTATGGGTAAGTGCTGTGACCATCCTTCCTGAAAGCCTATCACGCACGCTCGAAGCATATCCTCGAGAGTCTGAATAGTACACTCAGATTGCCCATCACTCTGAGGATGGAAAGCAATGCTGAAGTCCAAACAAGTGCCTAATGCATCCTGCAGGCTCCTCCAAAAGTGAGATACAAATCGAGAATCTCGATCAGATACTATTGAAGCAGGCACTCCATGAAGTCGCACAATCTTATCAAGATATACCTGTGCAAGTCTCTCTCCTGACCAAGTCGTGTGAATAGGAATGAAATGAGCTGATTTCGTCAACCTATCCACGATCACCCAAATAGCATTATGCTCGGCCTGTGAGCGAGGCAATCCCATGACAAAGTCTATGGTGATCTTTTCCCACTTCCAAACAGGGATCGACAAACTCTAAAGTTTTTTCGCCGGTAGTCGGTGCTCAGCTTTCACTCGTTGACAAGTTAAACAACGAGCTACAAACTCGCCAACGTCCTTTTTCATTCCGAGCCACCAATACAATAGCTTCAAATCCTTGTACATCTTTGTACCTCCCGGATGTAGAGCATAGGGTGCACGGTGAGCTTCAAGAAGAATGTCCTCTTTAATCCCCGACTCCGCCGGCACACAAATTCGCTCGCGGAAACGTAACAACCTTTGGTCGTCCACAAGGAAATCACCGGTGTAACCATCAACCATCTTAGCTCGAATCTTTTGCAATTCCACATCGTGAACTTGCTTTTCCTTTATCCTTTCCAATAAGGTAGGTTGCACCACTAACGCCATTAATCTCAACTTGGCCAAAAAACGTCACATCTCTAAGCCAAAACTCACACTTTTTCAACTTGGCATAGAGCTTCCTTTCCCGAAGCACTTGAAGTACTAGCCTCAAATGTTCCTCGTGATCCGCATCACTTCAGGAATAGACCAAAATGTCGTCGATGAATACCACGGCAAACCTGTCTAAATAAGGCTTGAAAATACGGTTCATCAAATCCATAAAAGCTGCCGGGGCATTCGTAAGCCCAAACGGCATAACTGTAAACTCATAATGTCCATACAGTGTTCTAAAGGTCGTTTTCGACACATCCTCAGGCTTGATCTTCAACTGGTGGTATCCTGACTGCAAGTCGATCTTGGAGTACACACTAGATCCCTGAAGCTGATCAAAAAGATCATCGATCCTCGGCAATGGATACTTGTTCTTGATCGTGACTTTATTGAGTTCACGATAATCCATGCACAAGCGAAGTGATCTATCCTTCTTCTTGACAAATAGGACCGATGCTCCCCAAGGTGACACACTCGGTCGCACAAAATCCTTGTCCAGAAGATCTTGCAACTGTGCCCTCAGCTCCTTCAATTCCACTGGTGCCATTCTATAGGGCGCCTTTGAGATTGGAGTAGTCCCGGGGACGAGATCTACCACAAACTCAATCTTCCTATCAGGTGGCATGCCTGGAAGCTCTGCTGGAAATACATCTCCAAACTCCCGTACTACGGGGATATTCTCAATCCTATGGGCGTCTGTATCGCCCCGCAACACAACAGTAGCCAAATAGGCTACGCAGCCTCTGTTGATCAACTGTCTAGCTCGAGAGGAGCTAATCGTCGCAAACAGTGAACTCTGGTATCCTCGGTACACAACCTCCGCCTGCCCCGGCTCTCTAAACGTCACAGTTCGATTCTTGCAATCGATAGTGGCGTAGTACTTGGTCAACCAGTCTATGCCCAAAACAACATCAAACACTCCGAGTTTATGCAAAGCTAGCAAGTCCACGGGCATGATCCAATCTCCAACCCGAACAGGGCAACTGGGGCAAAACTCTCGAATATCCAAAGAGTGATCGGGTACTACAACTCGTCCCGGATATAACAAATATGTCAGTGGAATGCCATGCAACTCGGCAAACAGCCGGTCTATGAATGAATGAAGAAGTCGGGAGAACTCTCTCTCATACTCGGCCACCGTCCTGTCCCCCTGGCGCAGATTGCGCAAATCCTGCTCCATCTTCCTCTTGACACTGTCAGGGAAGTAATGCTCCAGTAGGAGTTCCTTGAACCTTCTCCATGAAATCGCCGTAAGATCCATGCTGGGGTTGTCCTGGATGTCCAACCACCATCTGTAGGCCTCGCCGTCCAAATGATGTGTGGCGAGCCACACTCGTTCCCTCTCCTCGACAAAGGTGTCTCGAAACAGCTTCTCCATATGCATCAGCCATTTCTCTACTATCTAATGGTCCACGTTCTCCCCGTCGAAGGTCCGTGGACTGCATCGCCTGAACTCACTAAGGCACTCCATGAGCTGATCCCGCTCAGCTCCCTCAACCATCACGGGGAAAACCGCCCCCGCTACAGGTGCTCGCGCTGGTGGTGCCACGATGTCCTCCTCCCGAGGTGCCGCCGCTGGTGCCGTCCTAGAAGCGTCGAGTGCAGGGGATGACACCTGGGCGCAACCACCTCCATTGGTGCGGGTGGTGTAAGGATCTGAGTCTCCCTGGCAGCCGCCTGCTGCAGCAGAAGGTCCTCCAGGCGCTTCATTCGCGCCTCCTGCCGGCGTGCTGCGTCCGCCTGCTGCGTCACCAAATTAGTGAGGGTTGCAAGCTGGCCCCTCAACTCACGGACCTCGCTGGATCCGGATGTAGCGGAAGTCTCGGCCTCCTCGAGATGTGCCGCATTATCCGCCACAGCAGATTGAGAGCATGTAATCGGCATCGTCACTACAAGATCATAAAAGCTTAAGTTAGTAAACCCACGCTGTCGAATCCCCGCTCAAATAAACAATACCCAAATCATGCGAAAGTAAGAAAGTGTTATCCACAACTAACTCCCGATGTTTCGTTGTCGGCCGCCAAACCCTCCGCGAAGTTAGAAGCCATACACTCCGATCCAACTCCAATTTTTTTAGAGTTATCATAAAACTCAATCATAATACTTTCGCGCACAAATCAAATAGACCTCGTCTCTCACGAGCCTATTTCCTATAGTCCAACTGGCCTAAGGTTTGCTAGGTCCACTAAGACTCAACCCTAGGCTCTGATACTAAACTAATCTGTCACGCCTCGGGACCGGCGGAGGCCCTCCCGGTAGCGCGCCCAGACCCGCCATATGTCAGCACATATAAGGCGTCTACAACAACAGCGAAAAATAAAACCAAAGATGATCTACAACTAGAGATATCAGAGCAAGTATACATCTATCATTTATAACAAAAGTAAATAAAGCATAACTAAAAAATAAAGGTAAAATATTGAGTTATACAAATAATCCTCTCCAAAAAGGTACAAAAGGGGTGGTCTTTATACATGGATACAACTCTCAACCTCTCCAAAAGAAAATAATGAGAGGTAGAGCACCTATCGACGCATCCCTCAAAGCAAGCTAGCTCAAGGCAATTCCCTTTCTGCGGTCCCTAGCCTCTCCCGGCGTGGAAGGCTCTGAAACAAAAACATGAAACAGAGGGCGTGAGAACTATAATTTATAGTTCCCAGTGGGCAATTACTGACCTCAGCTCAATGCACCACTAGGCTCCAAAAGAAATGGGGTAAGTCGAAAAAGCAACAATAATAATAAATAGATTGCATTTATGAAAGCATAAATAAAATGCCAAGCTACTATGTCGCAAATAAACATGATGTCAATGTGTTGTACATTTATTTTATCAAAATGAAGTATGTCCAAGCATGACTAATATGTCCCAACATAACGAGCAAGTAGGTATCATGATCAAATATATCAATACATGATGAATATGCTCTATCATGGCAGCCAAGTATACTATAATGCAACAAATAAGACTATCATGTATACTACATGTCCCAACACTATGCTATAAGCATGTCAAAATAATCAAACTACTAAGACTATCTAATAGTGATTGTCATTTTTCGATTCAATGTCATTATTTAATCATGTTCTAGGACCTACATAAATGTAGTCCAGCTTCTGCCACCTAAGTGTCAGTGGTAGCTCCAGCATTCCCACTCTAGGAATGAGTCTATCCCTCCCGACCCCGTAGGTTTCTCGATACCGCACGAGTGAGCATAAGTCACGTAGGCCAACTCCGGAGTGCCGGCTTGTAGGGAGCGACCTTCACAAGCATGTGCGAATGAGCACAAATGGCAAGCAAGCGTAGTCAACATCTCAAACGTCCAATCATCATGTCTCTAACATGGTAAAAGTCACTAGCATCTCAAAGATCTAGTTCAATGTCTCAAAGTGAAGATTCAACCGTTCAATAAATTCTTTGTCATTGACCTTAGCTTTACTAAGTCCATATGTATTTCAAGCCTAATGTCTCTTTATGACATTACCTTACTATATCATACATCATGTACATCTATGCCCCTTTATGGCATTAAATCACACTATGTCCAAATTTTGTTTCAACACTAATGCCGCTTTATGACATTAGGTTTCACTTGTCCCAAGCACATTACAAGCTCAATGCCCTTTTATGACCTTGGCTCAATAGTTTGCAAATAATATAGGTTCCAAGCCTCTTTATGGCTTACTCAAATCTCTTAAGTCTCATCTAGGCATAGGTTTAAATGCATAATACAATTCTCATTTTCACTATAGGAAATCAAAGTTCTAAGTCCAAATAGAATGCCCACACACATACATGAGTCCCTTATGCAAGCTCTCTACTACATAGAGGTTCGAAAATTCATTGTACATGACATAGGGATGTTAAGCATTCTAAAATTCACAATAAATACATTTAACATGAAGATACATGAATTTCCACTTTACGAAACATAAATCACCAAATATGAGAATTTCTCATATTGTAGGCTAGGTCAAACCCACCTAGTCTTCTCGGATTCCTTCGTAAGCTCAAACGAAGTTGTCCACATGATTCCTAGCACCCTAAAGGTGATAAAAGAGAAGACAAACGGACATTACGAACAACCATAAGCTCGATCAATAATCGTCTCAAGAAAAGGGCCAAAACTCACCTCTAGTGAAGAAATATCTTCTCAAGCTCCAAAAGAGAGCTAGAATCCTTCCAATCTAACCTAGAGGAAAGTTCTAATCTAAGAGATTGAGCTCCAAAAGCCCTAAATCAAAAATGCCCAAAATCAACCCTAAAATCTCATTCTAGGGTTTCATCTCAAAGAAACCATCAAAACCAGAATCTAGATAAAAGAAAATTGTTACCAACCTCTTGGAAGCTTTAATCCAAGCTCAAAGTCCTCAAACTTCAAAGATCTTCCCTCAACCAAGCTTTAAAACCAAGCCTCAAGCTTCAACCATGGTGCAAATGTACCAAGAGGGAAAAAGAGAGAGATTAATCCACCAAAATCCAAGGGAAAGGGACAAAATGACCATTGAGGACAAGGAGAAGCTCCTTTACCTCAATTCCCTATGTTCCCAACTCAGGGAAATGCTCTAGGGGCGTGGGGACACATATAGAGATGCCACCATGCAAAAACACCCCTGCAGTTTCGACCATTCAAATTCTGCCGCAGTGTACCGGTACACAAGCCCGCGTACCGGTACAGCCATCAACCCTGTACCGGTACGCAGCCCCGAAAATAGCAATCTGAGAGCAGCCTAAGTCCTCCACTTTGGCGACCTTAGCGCTACTTAAAATACTATAATTCTCGGAATACGAGACATAGGTCGGAACACTGTCAACGACCCACCAGAAAATCTAAAAAAACTCAGAACACAACCAATCACTCGAACCTCGCAATTTGCAAAGGTCCAGTGCGTTACATGATCCGTCCTTCTTCTTGACGAATAAAACCGGCGCTCTCCAAGGCTCTAAATGTCACCGTTCAATTCTTGCAATCGATAGTGGCATAGTACTTAGTCAGCCAATCCATGCCCAAAACCACATCGAACTCTTCAAGTTTATGCAAGGCTAGCAAGTCCACAGGCATAAACCAATCTCCTATCCGAACAGGGCAACTGGGGCAAAATTCCCGAATGTCCAAGGTGTGGTCGGGTACTACAACACGTCCAGGATGCAACAAAGATACTAATGGGATGCATTCAACTCGGCAAACAACCGATCTATGAATGAATGCGATGCACCGGTATCAAACAAAGCTCGAACTTTAATGCCATTTAATAAAATGATACCCGCCACGACATCCTCAGCTGCTGCCGCCTCCTTTGTCTGGGCCGCATACATGCGCCTGCTCGGGGCCTGTCGTGTCCCCTCGGTCTGACGCTGGACGGGTGGACGCCCAGGCTGGTAGTGCGTCGATGGTGTCCACTGGCGAGATGCTGGCAAAGCCGATGCCGACACAGATGGCGGTACCGGTGAAGAACCCCTCGGGCACTCGGTCCGGAAATAACCCTCCTGACCATAAAGGAAACCCCTACCTCCACGCTGTAGGCACTGCGGTGGAATATGGGGGCCACCACAGATCACACACTGGGGAGGCTGGCGACGATCAAAACCTCCTCGCTGCTCTGAAGAGCCGTGCCCTCGAGACTGGCTCCTCGGGTGTCTCGGCGGCCTCCTAGAGTGCATCTGGCTAGCACCCTCAATCGTGGGCCTCTTTTCTTTCCCTTTCAAAGCTTTCTCGGTGCTCTTGCACATCCGTCGCGCCTCTCTCCACAATGAGCGCGCGGTTCACCACATCCCGGTATGTCCGTAAGTTTAATGACTGCACGAAGCGAAAGATCGACGGCCGAAGGCCCATCTCAAAAATACAGGCCTTGTCTTCATCATCCCTCACAATGAAGGGTACATAGTGCAGGAGTCGGGAGAACTTTCGCTCATACTCCGCCGCTGTTCGGTCTCCCTGGCGCAAGTTGCGCAAATCCCGTTGCATCTGTCTCTTGATACTCTCCAAAAAATAGACCGCCAACAACAGTTCCTTAAGCCGCTTCTAAGTAATACCTGATAGATCAGTGTTGGGGTTATCCCGGATATCCGTCCACCAATGGTAGGCCTCACTGTCTAGGTGGTGAGTGGCGAGCCAAACTCGATCAATCAAGCTCCTCCACAAAGGTGTTATAGAATAACTTTTCCATGTACATCAATGACTTTTCCAAGATCCAGTGGTCGGCCTTTTCTTCGTCGAAGATCCGAGGATTACACCTCCTAAACTCATTGAGGCGATCCATGAGGCGATCTCGCTCCACCCCGTCAACCATCATCGGGAAAATCGCTCCTACCAGAGGCACCTGAACCAGTGGTGCTACCATAACCTCCTCCCAAGGCTCAATAACAGGTGCAGCTCGTGAAATGCCGGGCGCAGGGGACGACGCCCTCGCTGCTACATCCTCGGCTAGCGCGGGTGGTACGGGATCCTGAACTTCCCTCGTAGCTGACTGCTGAAGCAGTAAGTCCTCCAATCGCTTCATCCGCGCCTCCTGTCGGCGCGCCGCATCGGCTTGCTGCTGAGCTGCCGCCGCCTGCTGTGCCACCAAGTCAGTAAGGACCGAAAGCTGGGTCCTCAACTCGCGGACCTCACTAGATTTGGAGGTAGCGGAGGTCTCCACCTACTCATAGTTTGCCGCATTGTCCGCTCCAACAGATTTAGAGCGAGTAGTCGGCATAGCAACTACAACAACAACAACATAAAAACGCAAGTTAGTAAAACCCACGCTATCGCAACCCCACTCGAAGAAAAATAATACCCCAAATCATGCGAAAGTAATGAAGTGTGCCTCACTACTAACTTCCGATGTTACGTCGTCGATCGCCAACGTAACCCTCCGCGAAGTTAGAAGTTATACACTTCGATTAAACTCCAACATTTTAGAGTTATTTCAAAACCCAATCACGATACTTTCGCTTACAAGTCAAATAAACTCCGTCTCTCACGAGCATATTTCCTATAGTCCAACTGGCCTAAGGTTTGCTAGGTCCACTGAGACTCAACCCTAGGCTCTGATACCAATATAATCTGTCACGTCCTGAGACCCAGCGGAAGCCCGCCCGGTGCGTGTCCAGACCCGCCATATGCTGACAACATATAAGGCGTCTACAACAATATGATAAATAAACAAGAGTATAGCAACAACTAGTGTAATATCAGAGCATAGCTACAGCTAATTTCTAGAGACAAGTAGAAAATAAAAGAGCTAATCAACTATCATAATCCATGAAGTAAAACATACAACAGAGGTTTATAAACATAGCACTAGATACAAAAATTGTGGTCTCTACACATAGGGTACAAAAATCTCTCTCTCCAACTAAAACAAAATGAGAGATACTACCTAGTACAATCTCCAATCTGTCTAGCTAGAGGCTACTCCCTTGCCGCGGTCCCTAGCCTCTCCCGACATGGAAGACTCTGTAAACAAAAACAACAATACAATAGGAATGAGAAGTATTAGTCAATAGTTTTCAGTGGGTAAGCCGCCGACATCAGCGAAATACACCACTAGGTCATGGAGGCATAAATAGTATAAGGATGTAACTAAATAAGCAACATGTATAAAGAGCGAATATTAAGATTTACTAACTACTATGCCTCTACTTAGCGTGAAGTTTCACATATATATGTGCTATTCTAACATGAATGAGCATGTACAACTAGTATGCACTAACTAGTATGATGCAACATTTCACTTTTATTTATCATTATTCCAATCAATTAGGATCTACGCAAGTGTAGTCCGGCTTGCGCCTACCTAATGGCCCCGTGATAGTAAACATTCCTACTCTAGGAATGAGCCTCCCCTATGGCATCCCATTTCGGCGCCTAATCCCGTACGGGCGAGCTTATATCGCGTTGGCTATCTCTAGAGTGCCGGCTTGTGGGGAGCGACCCTTACAAGCATGTGCGAATGAGCACAATGGCAAGCAAGCATAATCATCCGTCCCAAGTCCACTGTCATCATGTTTAAAACATGGTATAAATACTAATGACCAAACGGTCTATTACTAATTCACTAGGTCATCATGTAAAGATTTAACCAATTACTAAGTCAAGTGTCATTATATGACATTAATATTTACTATGTCAAGCATAAGTTCTATGTCCAAGAGCGTGCACAACTTGTCATTCTCACTAAATGAAACATGATTCCAACCATAGGTAAGGAGTGCCATTCACATGCAAGTTTACTATATACTTGTCTCTCTACTGCATAGAGGTTATAAAGTATGATATATAACATATGCATTTTAAACATTCAAAAATTCATTTATGCTCTATCTAGCATGAATATGCATGATTTTTTATTTTACAATAAAAATAATGACATAAGAGGAATTCACCCATTTCAGTAAGGTCAAACCGACCGGATACCCCTCGAACCCCCTTCGTTTGCACGAACGAGGATGCCCACTAGTCTCCTACCTCCCTAACAAAAATTTTAAGAGGGTTAGGGATTTCAAACGAATACCCCACAAGATCCACAAAATTCAACTGATAAATTGGTAGAAAATTACCTTATATGGTGAATAACTCTTCCAAACTCCAGAAGAGAGTTAGAATACTTCTAATCCAACCTAAAGGAAGGCATAAGAACCATCAATTAAGCCCCTAAGGCTCTACCAAGAAAAATCCCAAAAGAAACCCTAATTTTTCAAACTAGGTTTTCATCTCCAAAATCCAACAAGACATGATCCAAAGAAGAGATCAAAACTACTGACCTCTCTTTAAGCTCCAAACCAAGCTAGAATGGTGCTAGGGTTGGAGTTCTTCCCTCAAACAAGCTCTAATCCTTCTCTCCAAGGTCCAATAGCAACCCCCATGAAGAAGAAGCAAAAAGAGGAGATTAATCTACCAAAAATCATGCAAAAAGAGAAAGAAAATCAAAGAGAGGATGGGAATGAGCTCCTTACCTCTCTTCTCTGGTTTCCAGCATAGGAAACCCCTCATGAGGGTGTGGGAATATAAATAGAGATGCTACAATTCCAAAAAGACCCCTAAAAAACATGCAGTCTACAACTCCACTGCGTACCGGTACGCGGGTGTCATGCCCCGGGGCCCATTTTAAAAGCCTTTTTAAATCCGTTACGATTTTGGAATTCAGAGTCGCGGAAGATGTGCCACTTTCTTTTTTCAACCTGGCACACGTGACGTACAGACCAGCCACAAATACGAAGTTCCTCTGTCCATTCGGACAGAGTCTCCTTTGTATTTGCACGACGTACCAACTGTACAATAGGATCTCAACCACAACCTACATTTATCAATCAACATGATATGCATTTCCATACAGCTATGATCCTTAGAGATGATGCATGCCTCTAAGCACTCTTTAAGCGCTGGATGATGCAATACACAATACAACAATCATCCTATTTAAAAGTGCTCCCCACCCGGAAGCTTTGTTTTTAGAATATAATTCAATCATTTACAAAACCATTCGAAATCATTTTAAAAGCTGTTTCCCACTCAGAAACTCTATTTTGAAAACCGACCACCTCGAGGGGTAGAAAACCACAATGTATAATACATAAATCCGAAGCCAATAATTTATAAAACCAAAACCACAGATCTAAAAACTCCAGTCTCATGCATCATAGTAAATCATCAAACAAAACCAATTCACGAATATTCAAACATCAATATGATCATCTAACTGAATCATTTATTATTAAAACTACTAAGTGCAGAAATGAAAGTAACCAGGGTGACCAGACTAGCTAGATCGTCCTCTCGCCGCGCCCAGCACCAACTCCAAGCCCGAATCACCTGAAAAAATGGGGGGTGAGAAACCGTAACCATGATTTTTTAGTAGGTATGACAGAGCCATGAAGGGAAACCGTAATCACAGGAAACCAAAGAAGATAGGTAACAAATATAGATGTTGTGATATGAAATAGAACTACAGTAGCTATAACAGATATAATAAGAAGCAAGAAGTAAAACTGCTACTGTATAGAACATGATGCAAAAATGCCTCAAAGTAATCAACCAGAAACTGTACCCAATCTAGTGCCTGCTATATTGGTCCACAGGCCTCAAGCGCTGCCTGTCACTATCTGCACCGACTTGATCCATCCGCCCCACAGGACGACCCATTCGGATAAGTACACCTCCGATCGGTGGCCAAACTGATCCGGTGTCATGAATACCCCCAAGTGCTGTGACTAAGTCATGCTGGTATGCTCAAACAAAAACCGGCTGAAGCAGGTGCCTAGGCCGAAGCCAACAACAAGGGCGTACAGCGCCAAACTATGATAGATGCTAAGGCGTACAACGCCGAACCTCGATCAAAGATCGAAACACATGACGAGAGAGTCGATGTTTTGCCTAGACCCAAGGTCCACAGAGATACTGAAATACAAATGCCAACCTGCTCTACATGTCTATCAACAACTGATAATATGCAATCAATACGGTAAGATGAACAATGATAACCAAGCAAAATAGACATGCAGAGACTATGATACTGAATGAAAGAACAAAGAAAGGTGAAACGATCTCACCGACTACCAGCTCGAAGCACCCACCTGTCATAATCGCATCGGAAAACCTGGATGCACACAAGTCCACCGGACCTACAAAGGTCCACCGGGTGAGTATCCAACCCACTAATCCAAAGCACAAGACTCACAAAACCCCACACAGATTCCCGAATCGGTTTCCCAAAATCGATCACCGTAACTCACCGGAAGTCCCAAAAATCACACCGAGACGCCGTCAGGACCCACTAAGTGTTCCAAAACTCACCGACTAGTGTCATGAGTCACCCGCTGCCACAAAACACTTCGATTTGGACGTCCTGGCAGCAAACACAAGGTAACATAACCCAACAATTATCGTCGGATAATTTTTCGGATTTGGGTTTCCGGAAGTGTCTATTTCGACACCAGAACCTACCGTCGCTCACCCATCATCACCGAACCCACAAAATGATGATGGTGACCAGCCAACAAAGCTCAGCGACAATTCACAGGACAACCAAACCGCGTCGGAAGAAATCCGAACCGAAACCGCGTTCTTTCGGCGAATTTCGCCGAAAAACGCATTGAAATCGACTCTTCAATTTCCACGAAGGCTATCGGATCATGGACAATCAGTCCAGAGGTCACCGCACATGCAAACACACTGCCCACAATAGCCACAAGGTGCACAAATGCATAAAAGCCCCTCACTTTACGTAAAATCCTATCATTTTATGTAAATCGGGCGATCAAGTGGCTCGTTCACGCAAACCGAGGACTCCCGAGGTCCGCCGAGACACGCACTGACAGGTTTCGACGTGCTGGAGGCCGTGCTCACAGTCTGGAGCACAACGGCTCACTGTGGGAAGCGCGGGAGCAACCCGAAGGTTCTGCGAACATCGCGCAGTCGGGGAAATCGCGCCGAACAGGCCGATTCGACATCTGCTGATCCAAAGTAAGGTGAGAATTGTGATCAGCACTGACCAGCGGTCACCATGCTCACCTCCGGAGGCATCGGGACTATAAGGAAGTGAATTCTTGAAATGCGAGAGTTGGACTTTGGTTAGAATCGACTGATTGTCGACTTGGAATGCTTCGAAAAAGCCGAAGGCATCGAGAAGGCCAAAAGTGCATTGGAGGTGGCCTCCGAGAGCGAGTTGTGAAAATTCTGCAAAATGCAGGATTTTTGCTCTCGGGGACCGGTCCCTGGTGGGAGAGACCGGTCCCCGTAGCTTGAAAAATGTGGCAGAGAGCTTTGCGCACAAAACTTGCTCTCGGGGACCGGTCCCTAGAGGGAGAGACCAGTCCCCGTAGGTATGCAAATTGACCAAGGAGTTGTCCTGCGAGAGTGAGCTCTCGGGGACCGGTCCCTCGTTTGAGAGACCGGTTCCCATAAGCGTGGAAAAGGGGTAAGGCCCCTTTTCTGTAAATAAGCCACTCTCGGGGACCGGTCCCTCTTAGAGAGACCGGTCCCCGTAGCCCAAATTTGCCCAAGATGGGCTATGTTATGATGGCAAAGTTGAGGGGCTTTTATGCATTTGTAGCATGAATTGGGGCTATATGAGAGTGTGCTCTCTCTCTCTCTCATTTCTCTCCCAACTAAACCTAAAAGCCTCTCTCTCTCTAGACTCTCTTCCTCTTTCTCTAGAAGGTGAAGAAGGAGTCGGTTTTGGTGGAGAAGCAAGCAAGGAGAAGGATCTTCGTCATCTCCTTCTTCATCTCAAGCTTGGAGCAAGCTTTTGGAGGTAAGCTTGAAGCTCAATAATAGTGATCTTCTAGGGTTTGGATCTCATACTCTAGAATTGGTTTAGTTGGAACCCTAGCATACTAAAGAGATGCTTTATGTATGAGTTCAGAGATTTAGAGATGGATTCTTACATGATTACAAGTTAGGGCTCCGAAATGGATTTTTGTGATTTGTTGGGTATTGATCTAAATTGATCAAGTGTAAACCTAATTGCTAGGTGTTTAAACGCGTAGGCGAAAATGGTTCGACGATTCGTCGAGCGGGTGCGGAGTTGTTGGCAAAAAGGACCTTCCGAGCTTCGTTTCCGCCTGGGAGGCCCAGACGACATCCGCCGAACTCCATTCTTAGAGTCGTGACAACGCCAGAAGGTGGGTGGTGTCATCCCGAAACAACCGGGCTCCTCTTTATGTCTTAGTGCATTATAATCTAGCATCTCTTGCATACATGCATTGTAGGATAAATGTGCATTGCCATTTCCTTATGCTTTCCTAGATGATATCATAGTGTGAGTTAAATGCTTGATATAGGGGATAGATAAGAATTGGGTCGAGACATTGAATCCTATAGTACCGAGATAAGAGATGGACTCGATGGTTGACAAAAGACATAACGAGTGGCATGTAAATAACAATAACAACAGAACGAGTGGCATGTAACTTAGTGTATAAATGACACTTGACGTGTGACTTAGGGATAGGTGGATTCCCTAGAGATGAGTCATTGAACATGAACTTAGTGTAGTTAAACACTTGCATATGGACTTTGGGATAGGTGGATTCCCGAGTGATTGTTAGCCTTAGTGGATAGGGTATCCTCGAGTTGAGAGGATTGAATCATACTCGCTGTCTGTTCAGAACTTGTGTTGGTCGCTCCTCACAAGTGTGCGCTCCGGAGTTTTGTCACATGAGGGATAGCCTTATGGGGTCCCTGGGTAGCCTTATGGGGTCCCGCAGACGGTCTCGGGTTTGTGAACGAGTTAAGTTTCCTTACCATGAGATGCATGTGAGTCGTGGGCGAACCTCAGGGTTGGTCACGAATTTGGATAAGCTGAGACAATTGATGAACAAGTAGATAACATTACTTCTTGGACATAGTGGCATGTTAGTTGATTATTTATCACATTTGTGCATGCATACATAGTATACGATTTGGGCATAGTAGCATAGTTTTCTTACTATGTCGTTACTGTTTTCACATATCTATCTATCTATCTACTTGTGCCCACTTGGACCTAGTGGGGAGATCGGCAGAGTTGGCAGCCGAACCCACTGGGAACTATTGACAATAGTTCTCACCCCACGTTGTTGCAGAGCCGAGTACGAGCACTCCGGGCGAGGATTGCGGTAAGGGCTTAGCGCCCTAGCATTAGTATCCCTCCAGTTGCATTAGGGGTACCTATATATATGAGAGTAGATGATGTATAGGTTGTGAGATGCATTTTGAAGAGATGTGAATGAACTTGTATCTGTATTTTGGATCAAACAAGTGTAAACAATGAATGAATGTGATGTAATAGATAGAATTCTCTCTTTTTGCACTTGTATGTTTACTTGTGTTACTTGCTCTTGTTGTTAAGCACTTGTGGTGCTTCTATTGTTATTATATGGATCATGTATATTTTGAATTGTTCCTGGGCGAACTCTTGTATATGATCCCGCGGTTGAGCCTTGGGCGGACAGGGGAGGTGCTGTCCGTTCGGCGTCTGTTCGACGCACCCGAACCGGACCAAATGGGTAGCAGTCTCGGGGCGTGACAAGGATAGCCTCGGATCGCCAGAAAAGTGCCCGCAAACACGAAACAGCAACCGAAAAGGCCCAAAAAGGGCCGACACCGCCGAAACAGCGGAACGGAGCCTTCCCAACAAAAAATATGGTGAGCACGATGATCAGCGATGAGTCACGATCATCGTGCTCCCTTCTGCAGTGATCGGGATGTCTCGGGAAGCTCGGAACAGTAAACCATCCAAAATAAGCCCTATTTCGGGCTTGGCCGGAGCAAGCTTGCTCCGGCCGGCCTCCGGCGGCACGGCAAGGCACGCGCGGGCCAGGGATGGGTGCGGGGGAGTGGAGGAGCAAGGTGCTCACCTCAGTTGGGAGCGAGGAGTGGCGACGGCGATGGTGGAACCAACCAAGCCAGCACAAGATCCGGTTCGGGTTCCAAGGGCAGCTACGGCCACGGCGGCGGTCAGGGCACTCAGGGACGGCGGCAGAGGGTTGCTGGAGGCCGGAGGGCTGCCTCGGGCGCGGCCCCGAGCGGCGGCGGCGCGGGGGTCGGAGACGCGGCTTGCCTCGGCCTGCACAGGTCTGGGGCGTCTGCAGCTGGCCGAGGCAGCGACGGCAGCCTGCAGGGGCAGCAGCGACCGGCCGGGAAGGTCGGTGAGGCCCAGGGGAAGGCCGCGGGAGCGACCCCAAGCGGCTGCGGCGCGGAGAAGAGGTCGCACGATCTGCTCGGCCTAGGCTCGGGCTAGGTGGCTGCAGGCGGCTACAGTGCGGCGCGGCGACACTCGAGGGAGGCGGCGGTCGGCGGGGGAAACTCTGACAGTGTCTGGGCGACGCCGGCAAGGTGCAGGGAGGCAATGTAGCCTTGGTCAAGGCTGCAACCCGAGAAAAAGAGAGGGTGGAGAGAGAGATGGAGAGAGAGAGATGGAGAGGAAGGCTACGGCTGCTGCTGGCCGGCCGGGGCTCGGTCGGCGGCGGTCGAGGGTGGCGCAACAAGGGCAGGGCAACCAAGGGAGGTGGCTGGGGGTTTAGCTCGGGCTAGGGTTAGGGTTTTCTTAGTGCAAACCCTAAAACAAACATATATACAAGGTGCACTATGCGAGTTAGCCCACCAAACCTCAGTATTTAGTATTGAGTCCCTCATAGCGCGTGTACAACGCGAGAACACCCCTCCACGTGCGATCTCACGCAAAACGGTACATAAAATGTCGCGACTTTTGCAAAATTATCGTTTTGCCAACACCGACCTCTCCACGATCAACGCCCGATCTCTGCAGATCCGTCTGTCAGATTTGCGAACGGATCACGCCAGTGCGATCAGCACGACGGAGACAACAAAGACACGATTTTGGTTCACCTCGATCGGTCACGGATTCGCGACGAAATCCGCTTTCTCTCCAAAAGGCCAAAATGACACACAAATACATATAAACATGTATTTTCATATTTTCTCGAAATCCGTCCGTCAAACCCAAAATTCGTCAGCACCATTAGTTCCAGAACAGCTGAACCGATCGAAATGAGCTATTGGATTGCTATGAACGGAGTCCGATACGAGCCTGAAGCCAACTTCACACCGTGGCTTCTCCAGAAAACCGAGTTACTATTCACTTTAAGTGACACTTGAAAATCGCGTAGAATCTCCGTTTTAACTCGTTTTCTCCCGAAACTTGACGAGTGCTTTTGTAATTAAATTACACACAAAAACACCGTCAACTGAGAGTTTAGTTACACTGCAAAAATCTCAGTCCTTACAGCGGGCTGGAGTACCAGTACCCCGCAGTCGAACGCGTAAACCCGAGCCTCTGTCAAGCAGACAAACTGCAATGTACCGGTACCCGCGCGATGCAATACCGGTACCAAGCCCCAGTAGCGGTACTCGGGAAATGCAGTACCGGTACTCTGCCTCACAGAGCTCAAACCCGAGAGCAGCCCTCTCAGTTACGCGACAGGGTTCCAGTACCTCCCTCTGGTACCGGTATCCAGCGCCCGAAAACTTACAGTTTGGAGGTTTTGGTGCTAAGTACTCATCCTCGCTCCTTAAGACGCGAGTAATTGGTTGGAACATAGTCGACGACCCTCAAGGATAGCAAGGATAGTATAAAATACTATTCGAACACTAGAACCTTGCAATTTGCTGAAGTTCAGTGTGCTACATGAAGTGGGTTTATACTCACTTGCACAATATCCCAAAAAGCCCCTATAACTTCAAAAATTACAAACTGTTCGAAAAATAGTTCTGTACCATTGAGTACCGGTACGCAACCTAGCTGTTCCGGTACGCAGGTCCAATCACGCAAAATCCGAACGTTGAAAACCAGAGGCTCCTACTGGATTCCAGTACTTCACATTTCAGTGCCAGTACTAAACAAGTTAGTACCGGTACTCAACCGAGCTCCGTAAAATCCGAGAGATGTGCCAACCCTTACGCAACAGGGTTTCTGTCACGCCCCGTAACCCGCTTCTTTGGTCGGATTCAGGCATGCCGACAGACCGTCGAACGGACAGAGCTTCCCCTGTACGTCCAAGGCGTCGCAACAGTACAAATCAAGAGGTTCCAACCAGGAACAAATTTCATACATAGATTGCATAAGGAAGGTATAAAAAACATAACAGCTAAGCTATTACAAGCATTCAACTCACTTACAACACATTTACAGTAATTTTACATTCAACTTCCATATACAATCAGCTTTAATACAAATTATTACAAATTATTTATTTCTCTCAACACCCCTAAGCTAGGCTGACTCGGGGTACTGCTATCTCTAGTCTCGGTGGTAGGGCGCTATCTACTGAGCTACGTCCTTTCCTCGTGTCGTCGCGCCGCTCACGTATGGACCTGAAAAACATGGGGTGAGAACTATATAAATAATTCCCAGTGGGTACGGCCACCAAAGGGAAGAGCTCGACCCACCAAGTCCAAAGGAGGCAACAAAGCAAGTTAGTCCAATAGATATATATATATATATATATATATATNCCAAGGATGATTTGAAGTTCCCCCGGGTTCCACGGCCGAGAGTGTAGCAATGTGGAGGGTGAGAGCAATGGGGGAAAGGCTGGGGAGGGTTTTCCGGCGGCCGGGGCATGAACACGAGGTGGGCTGAAGAGAGCTGAGGCGGCTAGGAGGCTAGGTTGGCCGGGGGATGGGTTAGGGTTAGGGTTTCATAAAGCAAAACCCTAGATTAATATATATGCAAGGCAATAAATTACGTCAAAGTCCCTCCAAACTAGATAATTTGCAATTCAGTCCCTCACAGCACGAGTAAAACGCATGAATACCCCTCCATGAGCGATCTCACTCGAAACGGTACATAAAATGTAGCGACTTTTGCAAAATTACCGTTTTACCATCACCGATCTCTCCTCGATCAACGCGCAATCTCCGCAGATTCGTCCGACAGATTTGCGAACGGATAGCACCAGTACGATCAGCACGACGGAGACAACAAAGCTACGATTTCGATTCATTTTGATCGACCACGGATTCACGACAAAATCCAATCTTTCTTCCAACTGAAGAAACAACCCACAAATACATATAAAACATGTATTTTTGGATTTTCTCGAAATCCGTGCGTCAAACTCAAAATCCGTCAACGCCAAAAGTTCCAGAATAGCTGGACCGGTCGAAACGAGCTATTGGACTGCTATGAATGGAGTCCGATACGAGCCTGAAGCCAACTTCACATCGTGGCTTCTCCGGAAAACCGAGTTACTATTCACTTTAAGTGAAACTTGGAGATCGCGTAACTTCTCCGTTCTAGCTCAATTTTTCCTAAAACTTGACGAGTGCTTATGTAATTAAATTACACACAAAAACATCGTCAACAGAGAGTTTAGCTACACTGCAAAAATCTCAGTCCTTACAGCGGGCTGGAGTACCAGTACCCCGCAGTCGAACGCGTAAACCCGAGCCTCTGTCAAGCAGACAAACTGCAATGTACCGGTACCCGCACGATGCAGTACCGGTACCAAGCCCCAGTAGCGGTACTCGGGAAATGCAGTACCGGTACTCTGCCTCACAGAGCTCAAACCCGAGAGCAGCCCTCTTAGTTACGCGACAGGGTTCCAGTACCTCCCTCTGGTACCGGTATCCAGCGCCCGAAAACTTACAGTTTGGAGGTTTTGGTGCTAAGTACTCATCCTCGCTTCTTAAGACGCGAGTAATTGGTTGGAACATAGTCGACGACCCTCAAGGATAGCAAGGATAGTATAAAATACTATTCGAACACTAGAACCTTGCAATTTGCTGAAGTTCAGTGTGCTACATGAAGTGGGTTTATACTCACTTGCACAATATCCCAAAAAGCCCCCATAACTTCAAAAATTACAAACTGTTTGAAAAATAGTTCTGTACCATTGAGTACCGGTACGCAACCTAGCTGTTCCGGTACGCAGGTCCAATCACGCAAAATCCGAACGTTGAAAACCAGAGGCTCCTACTGGATTCCAGTACTTCACATTTCAGTGCCAGTACTAAACAAGTTAGTATCGGTACTCAACCGAGCTCCGTAAAACCCAAGAGATGTGCCAACCCTTACGCAACAGGGTTTCTGTCACGCCCCGTAACCCGCTTCTTTGGTCGGATTCAGGCATGCCGACAGACCGTCGAACGGACAGAGCTTCCCCTGTACGTCCAAGGCGTCGCAACAGTACAAATCAAGAGGTTCCAACCAGGAACAAATTTCATGCATAGATTGCATAAGGAAGGTATAAAAAACATAACAGCTAAGCTATTACAAGCATTCAACTCACTTACAACACATTTACATTAATTTTACATTCAACTTCCATATACAATCAGCTTTAATACAAATTATTACAAATTATTTCTTTCTCTCAACACCCCTAAGCTAGGCTGACTCGGGGTACTGCTATCTCTAGTCTCGGTGGTAGGGCGCTATCTACTGAGCTACGTCCTTTCCTCGCGTCGTCGCGCCGCTCACGTATGGACCTGAAAAACATGGGGTGAGAACTATATAAATAATTCCCAGTGGGTACGGCCACCCAAGGGAAGAGCTCGCACCCACCAAGTCCAAAGGAGGCACAAAGCAGTTAGTCAAATAGATAGTTATATATATAATATATATATAATATACTTATATTATATATATATATATATATATATCATCATATAATTTTCATGCAACTAACCACTATCATGCTTATGCCTCACAAATGCAACAATGCAACTCATGTAAGTAGATCTACTGTTTCTACTTCCTATTCCACAATCCATAGCATTTACCATTTACTCCTAAGGTTCATTTACCTTAGCCAAAACCACATCGCCTAACAGGTCGCGAAGAACTGCGTACGCCCGTGGTCAAGGATCCCCTGGTGGGAGAGGAACATACCTCATACACTCGCATCCGAGATCCCCGATAGGGAGAGGAACATGCCACATACACCCTAGCGCTCGAAGATTCTTCTGGTGGGAGAGGAACATGCCCACGTACACCCGCGGCCAAGAATCTTCCACATGACATACCTCGAAGTTCTTGCGGTGGGAGAGAAACCTGCCACATACACCCACGGCCGAGAACTATCGATATCCCCAAGTCCTAGGATTCCGGAACCCATTTTTCATGTCTCAAGGGTTAGTCACATACCCTATAATGTCAACCTCTCTAGGTTCGACTTATACATATCCTAGTGGCCATTCTACTACTATAACTCACAACCTAGGTTTAACCATACTAGGTTCCATGTCATTCCCACCTAGATCCACTCAACTCTAGGTTCAATACCACCGTTTCATAGCCTAGGATCAACAACACTAGGTCCAATATTTTTTCACCTAGGTTCATCCGACTCTAGATTTAATGTTCAACTTATGTTCAATAACACTAGGTTCAATGTCCAATCATTCATTTTCTATCCTAGTTGTCCACATCTAGGATTCATAGTTTTTCATGCCACACTTGTCGAGTTCTCTAATCTTTCTAGAGTTTATCGACCAAAGTTCAACATCCACATCTAGGCATACATATACATACATCCTATATGTTTGCACATGCCTATGTCCTTGTCCAATGGTAATCAATATACAACTTAGCATATATCTCATGCAATCATTTTTAGCACACATCTCATGCATTCCTTATTACAATTAAACTACTATTACATGCATCAACAATAATACCAAACCATACTTCACTCTTTGGCATGGAAGTGACCTAATCACTTCGGTGAAGCACAACCCACCTTACAATGCTTCTGATTGCTTGTAGACACTTGCAATCGGACTCTCACGGCAAACGTTGCTCGGTTCGGCTTGTTACTCAAATTGATCACCAAACGCTCGCCGATTTCGAAATCAAAGTCGTTTGGGGCTCTCCTCTAACCTTCAATTAGAGAACCAAATGGTCAATTTAGATCAAAACCCTTAAACCCCAAAACCCCCAATCCAAGCCCTAGATTTCCCTTTTCTCCAAATACCCCAAAAATTCATGGAGAAACATGATTATCTAGCTTAGAATAGTCTAGGGATCTCCAACACATCCATTTTAAAGGATTTAATTCAAATCCTAAACTTTTAACCCAAAAACGAGCCTCGAGTCGGAAGCACGTCGAGCTACCAAGCGCTGGAGGGCTCGATCCATCGCTCCCTATGCGTTCCCAAGCTCTTTCTCCACCAAAACCCCAAGTTTGGGAGAGATCAAGAGAGAGGAAGATGAGATTTGGGAGGGAGAAGAGAGCTTCTCTCTCTCTCTACTATATGTCACGCCCCGGGACCGGCAGGGGCCCTCCCGGTAGCATGCCCAGACCCGCCATATGTCTACACATATAAGGCGTCTACGATAAAAGCGGAAGTAAAAGCAAGAAATAATCCACAACTAGAGATATCAGAGCAAGTAAAGTTCTAACCTCTAAAACGAGAATAAAGGAAACATACTAAAGCAATAAGGGTGAAATATAAAGTAATACAACATCTGTCCCAAAAGTACACAAAAGGGTGATCTCTAGTACACTGGTACAGCTCTCAACCTCTCCCAAAATAAAATACATCGAGAGGTAGACCACCTAGCAACTCGTCCCTCGCTGAAGAGCTAGCTCGAAGCAACGCCCTTCCCGCGGTCCCTAGCCTCTCCCGGCGTGGAAGGCTCTGAAAGAAAACATAAAACAGAGGGCGTGAGAACTATAATTTATAGTTCCCAGTGGGCAATTACTGACCTCAGCTCAATGCACCACTAGGCCCCAACAAAAAAGGGGTAAGTACAGTAAACAACAATAATAATAATGATAACTGCGGTATGAAAGTATGCATGTTTATTAAGCTTACTATACCATAAACATTACTATGTCAATGTTTTATATTTACTCTTTCATAATGAAGAATGTTCAATGCATAAGTAATATGTCCCAACATGGCCACAGGTAAATGTCACGGTCTACTTTATGAAGTTATAAAGATCATGCTTTAATATGGCAACAATGTATAAATGGATGCAATAAGCAACATCTCCTAGCATACTACATGTATGTATGTATACTCAAGTGTCCAAAACTATGCTAGAAGCAAGTCCAAGTAATCCAACTACTACCCCTATCTAGTAGTGATTATACACACACAACACCGTATCGATTTTCATTTCCAATTAAGGACCTACTCAAGGTAGTCCAGCTTGTGCCGCCTAAGTGCCTGTGGTAGCCCTACATTCCTACTCTTGGAATGTGTCTGTCCCACTCAACCCCGTAGGCTTCTCAATACCGCACGAGCGAACATAAGTCGCGTAGGCTAACTCCGGAGTGCCGGCTTGTAGAGAGTGACCCTCACAAGTATGTGCGAATGAGCACAAATGGTAATCAAGCATAGTCAACGTCTCAAGTATCCAATCATCATGTCTCTAACATGGTATAGTCACTAGCATCTCAAAGATCTAGTTCTAAGTCACAAGTGAAGTTCCAACGTTCATGAAGTCTAGTGCCCCTTGATGACACTAAGACATTTCAATGTTTGAGCATATACCAAATCCCTCAATGGCCCTATCCACTAGGTTCACCCATGTCTCGAGCTCAATGCCGCTTGATGATATTAGCTCTCTAATTCACATAGCATTCTAGTTTGATGCCTCTTTAAGGCATATTAGTTATCTTTCATGTCATAAATAAACTTAGGTTTAAATGCATGAATCAAGCTCATTTTCATTATAAGGAACATGGCCCAACATAAGGATACTAAACAATCAAACATAAGCTTCATATGCAACTCTTTACTATATAGGAGTCCAAAATTACACTATATGTAACATAGGCATTTTAAGCATCCTAAAATTCACAATAAATACATATAACAAGAATATGCATGCTTTTTCATTTGATAATACTTAAATCACAACAATGAGATTTTCTCATTGTGTGGCTAGGTCAAACCCACCGAACCGTCGCGTAGTGCCTCGTTTCGCCGAACAAAGTTGTCCATGAGTCTCAAATACCCCAAAAGTATTGAGCGAAGAGATACACAGGGATTACGATCAGCAATAAAATCAAACATTAACCAATAAGGTAAAAGGGCTAAAACTCACCTAAAGTGTAGAAAAACTCTCACAAGCTCCAAAAGAGAGTTAGAATCCTTCCAATCCAACCCAAAGGAAGATTCTAATCCAACTAATTTAGCTCCAAAAGCCCTAGATTCAAAATGCCCAAAATAAGCCCTAAATCTCATTTCTAGGGTTTCATCTCAAAGAACCCTTCAAAAATCAAATCTAGAGGGAGAGAAGGGGTTACTAACCTCTTAGAAGCTTCCAACAAGGTTCCAAGTCCACCAAGTGTAGAGATCTTCCCCCTCTCAAGCTCCAATCCTAAGCTCCAATGGTGGAAAAGCCTCCAACACCCAAAAAGGAGCAAAAAGAGAGGCTTTAATCTCTCTAAATCCAAATAAAAACCAAGGGAATCAAAGGGGAGAGTGTGGTGTAATACACGGAACTTTTGCAAATTACGGAGTTCGAGTGTGTGGAACGATGTGTGGATCAATCCTACATGTTCTAAAAGGTTAGAACAAGTTTTTGGATAAGTTAGAGGATGATTGGAATGCTAAAAGTGAGAAAATGCATTGAATTGGCGAAATCAGCCTTTTTCTGCTTGCTGTACCGGTACAGCCATCACCTTGTACCGGTACAGACTGGCAGAAACGTGGCAGCAAGGGTCTTTTGGTAATTTCACATCCTAACCCTTATCTATACCCCCTGCTCGACCTCAGGAGCTCAGTGGAGGTTGCTGGTGATCTGAGGGAGCTTCTCCCACCTTCTTTTCTCTCTCTCTCTCTAAGATTTTCTCTCTCTACAAGGAAGTCGCCGTTTTGTACCGTTGTCGTCGCCGAGCTCGCTCTTCGCTGTTTGGGAGTGTCGCTGAGCCTTGGTGGACGTGTGAGGGAGTGTTTTGGAGAGCTTTTCGCAGCCCTGAACCAGTGAGGTGCTGGTTGCAAGCTTGAGAAGGTATACGACTCGATTTTTTTCCATTATCGGCGCTCTATTAGTCGATTTGATTATTGATTTCAGGTTTTTTACTTCCAACTGTTTTAACTTGAGATTTCAGCAAGTATATATGAGTTCATTAGCTGTGAATTAACCTTCTGAGACCTGGGATAAGCTACTTTGAAGCTTGATGGGAATAATTAGCCATTTATGAAGCTAAATTGGAACGAAATGCAATTGTTTGAGCGAATTGATGCAAATTGGGGATTTTTCTTCGCAGCAGGTCTTCGAGCTTCGTTGAGCTGAATTCGTACTCTTAGAAGCTGATTTGGAAGCTGCTCTAATCAAGGATAAGCAAGAAATTCCGTTAGAAAGTCAATTTCGCAAGAATTGAACTATATAAGCTCATATACAAGCATTTTGACGCCGTTTCGATGTTGTTCGCAGCGAGAGTGCGATTGAGCCTTGGATCGTGTTAGTTGGCTTGGGAGAGCTCTTGGAGACTCTTCTTGAGGTATTTATTGAGTCAAAACAGGGATTTAAGCTATTTCTATGTACTAAGTGCAATTGCGCCGAAATTGGACATTTCGATCGTAGTTTTGATACGATATTTATGCTTCGTGTTCAGCAGGATTGAGACCTAGTGGAGCTGATCCTGAGGATTCCTTTGGACTGATTTGAGCTTAGTACAGATGGTTTTGACCTAACCAGAGCAAGTGATGCTCCCTATGTTCTATATGTAACTATAGAATTGATTAGTCGTGTGTTATTGTCACTATGTGGTACTAAATGGATTTGGGACCTCTTTGCCATATCGTTGATATATTGGAAATAGAACCTCTATGAATAGAGAGAAGCTCATGGATAATTGTATTTATGCTCATGTTTATTTATGTTTAGTTAAGTTGAATAACTAATGGACATGATAATTATCTTTTGTAAAGTAGAGAACAATGATATTCTCGACTTTATTGATTATAAAGTAGAAAACATGTGACATGCCAGTGACTAAGTTAATAGTACCATAATAGTGGAAAGATTATAATGCCATATGATTTAGCATTACTCTACATGTTTACAGTCTGTGGATACTAATCTTGTTACTCTTTGTGTATTGAAATTCCGTTCAAAGATCGAGAGCGAGAATTATTGTGAGCTAAATTGGGCTAGTTGAGATAGTTGGATTGTGGACTTTGCTTGCTTGCCATCGTGCTCATTCGCACAGCTTGTGAGGGTAGCTCCCTACAAGCCGCGCTGTCACGCCCGGGACGATGCCAATTGGCCGACCGAGCACGTCAAACAGACGCCGACGTACAGAGTTTCCCCTATCCGCCAAGGCTCATCACATTACTTTCATCAATTAAGAAAAGCACTAGCGGAAACATACACAAACGGCTTATACGAGGTAAGCAATAGCCATTAGTGAAAGAAAAATAAACTAAACATTCACAAGTAATAGTGATTCATTTTAGATCATATACATTGCATCCGTCTCTTACATTAGGCTCTGCATTTCATTACATAATTCCATCATTTTTTCTTACATCACATTTACCTCAAAATAAGCTTTACATTCTTTTCTTTACATTACTAATCATCACATACAAAGATGATCATAAGGTACTTTACTACAAAATGAAATCCGACATTGGTGGCCTCTGACTAAGGCGCGATACCTTTACCTTCGGTCGCTCACCGACTCACTCGCGCTCTGTGTAAATAGTGGGTGAGAACTACAACAAAGTTCCCAGTGGTTCGGCCTCAACATCACCGACTTTCCCACTAGGACTAATTCAGGCATAAATAGAAGAAATAGGCTGTAAATAGTACCAAACTATAGTAATGCTAATATGCCTGAACAAATAGCAAAGAATTATGCTCAACATCTAAATAAATGCAGGTTATGCATGTTCTTAGTTTTTGCACTTTACACTTTGTTCTTTGCTCTTGTTCTTTACTCTTTTGCTCTTTAATCATTAAGGCTAGCCGGGGGTGTCGCCACATTAACTTGCTCACATTAAGTCCATCATCGCAGGAACTCACCAGCTAGGACCGTCCTTACGGTTTACTACCAAACCGCGATGCATAACTCCCGGAGCGCATCGCCCGAGGGGGACGACGCCCTCGAGACGGAACTCATAGAAGTATGATCATATCTTAACTCAAGGATTTATAAGTTCAATCTTGACTTTACGCTAGCTCAAGTGTTCATTACATCACTTTTAATTGCAAACTCATGCCAATCGTTGTTCTTACTTTTTTTACTTTGCCACCTTTTAGCATTCTTGTCTTATTGCCCCCTTTTACTTAACTTATACATTGTCATTTTCATCATTCTTTACATCACTTTGGTTCTTTGGCTCACACTAACTCTAGTGTCACGTACTTTACGTTTTCAATGCCACTTCGATCTATGTCTTGTGTCACTCTGTCTTCCTGCTCACTTTGGGTGCTCACTTTCCTCATGCATACCACTAGGGTTTCGACATCACATAGTCTCATTCATCATATTAGCAAGTTGTACTCACTCATGCATCATTACATTTTCATCATTACTTACCCTAATATGTATGCAACAATATAATACATATATGCTCAAATGAATGACATCATTAGGCATAGAAAGAAGTTCAATGAGTTTGAAAGCACACCCACCTGCGTCGGCTTCAAAGGCTGCCGTGATCTTCTTGGATTTTAACCGCCGGTTCACTACCTGCGGCAAAACGAAGCCCTCATTAGCCATTTGCTCATATCTTTACTTTGGCTTTTGTAACGTAATCCGAGCGCACAACGCGTCGAAATACCCGCCATTTAGGTTTTTGAGGTCAATTTCACTTAGAAATCCCTATGAGCAAAGCCCCAATTGGGCTGCCCTAGCTCCAATTATATCAAAACCTAGGGTTTGATCTCTTTGGGAAGCAAAAGTAGCTTCATTTACTCTAAAAAGTTCATTAGAACCATCTTTAGACTAATCAAAACCCTACTTAGGTTTCACCATGAGAGGTGGTGAAGCTCACCTCAAGCTTCACGCATTTCTACGGTCTTGATCTCAAAAGACGCAAAGAAAGGCTTCAAATACTCAAATGGTTCCATAAAACCCATTTTAAGTTATCCAAACCCTAGTATTAGGTTCTACCATGATTAGGGTTTAAAGCTTACTTGTAAGCCCTTCTTTCCAAGCTAGAGATGAGGGAGAGGAGTTTCTTCAACTTCCTCTCTTCTTCTCCTTTTTCTTTCTTCTTTTCCTTCCTTTCCTTGTCTTCTTCTTCTCCTTTGTCTTCTAGAGAGAGAGAGAGGGAAGAGAGAGTGTTGAGAAGAGGGGGAAAGAGAAAAATCTCATTAACCCTGATAACATAGCTATTTGGGTTGCAAAATTGCAGCTAAACCCATCAACTTTCAACTTAATACACTGCCGAACTGGGCATCCGCGCAGGCAGCACGGTCTCTCCTTCAGGGACCGGTTCCCGAACGTCGTCCCAGCGCAGCCAGAGCTGCTGCGCGCATGCACCGTCTCCCCTTATGGACGGTCTCTCGGGACCGGTCTCTCAGGGCAGGGACCGGTTCCGAGAGCTAATTTTCAGGACTTAGCCGATTTTTCGGCTGTCTCACTTCATACGCGTTCGGGACCGGTCTCTCCCACCAGGGCGTCCCGAAGCTGAAAATCTGTAGTTTTGCAGAATTGATTTTTCTCTCGAAAATCTTCATAACTCATTTTTACTCATTTTAAAACACCTTCGGACCTCCGAAGTGTAGCATCCTCGCACTTTGGTTAATTTGACTAAAGTTCGACATTTTTTATTTTCCGAATTTACGTATATTACACCGGCACTCCGGAGTTGGCCTACGCGACAGTTCTCATGCCTCGTCGGGATGGGTGCCGAAGTGGATTGCGTGGGAGTGTATACTACCACGGGGCTATTAGGCCGCGCGCAGCTGACTACCTTGAGTAAGATCCCTGGTGAATGAAAGAAAAGGCTAAAGGAAGGACAGTAATGAATGATTACCAGTTACAGTGTACAGTAGTTACTTACACAATTATGCTTATGTTCATGCTTATAGTAGTTGCTATGCTTCTATTATTCAGTTGCTTCATTACTGTTGAGATTATGATTACATGTTGCTTACATGCTCATTACCTGTTAGCATTGCATAATTATATATATCATGCAATTACTGCTCTTGCTTTCATTTAGTACATCATGAGCCTAGTGGTGTAATTCGCCGAGGCCGGCGGCTTACCCACTGGGAACTATTGTTTATAGTTCTCACACCCTTTTGGTGGTTGTTTTTACAGAGCCATCTACAGGAGAGGCTAGGGATCGTGGCAAGGGAGTCGCGTCTAGCTAGACATTGCTAGGAGCATGCTAGTCGATCACCTTGCTACTCGGGCTACGGCCGAGGGTGATGTCCCTATGTATAGAGAGACCACCATTGTACCTATTTTTGTATACCCGTGATGTATATGTACTCTTGGGACTAGACTCTATAGTTGTGATACGTTCTCTTTTAGTTGAGATTTTGGTTTGTATACTCTTTGTTCTATTATTGATAGTCTTTGTGACTTTTACTATGCTCTGATATCAGGATAGGCTTATTCTATGTTTTTACTCCTATCGACTTGTTTGTTGTAGACGCCTTATATATTGCAGGTGTATGGCGGGTCTGTACACGTACCGGATATGTCGCCGCTGGTACCCGGGCGTGACATGTGGAGAGCTCCCTTACCTCTCCTCTTGCTGGTCCCAAGCTCAGGAGAAGTCCCAAGGGCGTGGGGGATACATATAGAGAGCCATATTTGCGAAAAATTCCCTGCAGATCAAACTGCTCAGATTCTGCCAAAGTGTACTGGTACACGGAAAAGTGTACTGGTACACATCCTACGAAAATGCAAACCCAAGACTCAGGTTTGAAATTCGCCACAAGTGTACCGGTACAACCATCAAAAGTGTACCGATACAAAATGTGTACCGGTACAGCCATCGACCTGTCACCGGTTACACCTCGTGCAGAAAGCAATCCGAGGGTAGCCTGAGTCCAACTCTTTAGTGACCTTAGCACTACATAAAATACTNTTAGTGCATTAAGTTCCGATTTTAGCTTCATAAATGGCTAAATATTCCAATTAAGCTTCAAAGTAGCTTATCCCAGGTCTAAGAAGGTTAATTCACAGCTAATTAACTCATTAATAATAGCTGAATTCTCAGTTTAGAACAGCCAAGAGCAAAAATCTGAAATCGCTACTCAAATCGACGAATAGAACGTCGATAACGGAAAAATCAAGTCGTTTACCTTCTCAGGCTTCCAACCAGCACCTCACTGGTCCAGGGCTGCGAAATTCCCTCCAAAACGCTCTCTTGCACGTGCACAAAGGTGCTGCGACACTCGCAACCAGCGAAGAACGCGCGCGGCGACGAAAACGAGCGAAATCGGCGAATTCGATGTAGAGAGAGAAAAACCCTAGAGAGAGAGAGAGAGAGATGAAGAAGAAGGGTGCTCTGAGCCTCAGCAACCTCCACTGAGCTCCAGAAGTCGTGCTGGCTTCATATGGATGAGATCAAGATGTGAAAAGACCAAACTACCCAAGCTGCCACGTTTCTGCATTGTGTACCGGTACACCATAATGGCTGTACCGGTACACCAAGCAGAAAAGGCTGATTTCGCCCAATCAATGCACTTTCTTACTTTTAGCATTCCAATCATCCTCTAACTTATCCAAAAACTTGTTCTAACCTTTTAGAACATGTAGGAGTGATCCACACACCATTCCACATACTCGAACTCCGCAATTTGCGAAAGTCCAGTGTATTACACACAGTCCAAACACTCGAACCTCGCAATTTGCAAAGGTCCAGTGTGTTACACTATATGTGTGTGTGTGTGTGTGTGTGTGTTTTGGCTGACGGAGGAAGAAAGAAGAGGGGAGGGTCTTCTTATAAGCCCCCGTAGCAAGAATTACCAAAATGCCCTCATTCTGGGCTACTCGTGCGTGCGGGGTTTGGACCCTAGCTCTAGGGTTCGCATCCCGAGGCTCCAACAGCCCAAAAAACAGCATTTTTCGAAAATGCTCATTTTCGCTCCTTGAGCCTTTAATCCATTTCCTACCATTCCAAAACCCTCAAAACACATTTTTGAGCATGTTTAAACCATCTTCTCACTTGTACTTTGCCGGGTTTAGGCTAAAGTCCAGTATGGCTTCCCGAGTTCCATTTTTGTGCTTAACTCGCACCGAAAATACTCGAATGCTCTCGAACTTCGTTGGAACTATTTTAATAGCTTTTCAAGCTAATTCGCACCGAAACTTCATAACAGTAAAAGTTCGGTATATTACAGTTTCGATACCCAGACTTGATACCGGCATGTAATAGCCAAAAGTGCAGTTTTGCCGATTTTGGCCTTCGAAGTCCATTTTCACGCTAATTAAGCTCCGAAAATGTCCCCAAGCTCTCCAAACTCAATCAAAAATTTCAGAATAATATAGAATACCATTCCTCTCACTAGAACTCCGCAATTTGCTGAAGTTCAGTGCACTACACATAAAAAGCTAGATTTTTTGAAAATAGCAACTTCAGTAGGAGTGACATATCTCGTGAAGTTAGGTTTGAGAAGTCACAAGGTTCATCAAGTGATAAGGAAACTCCAATATACTTCCTATGAGTTGTGATTCAAGTGGAAGAGCTAATCAATAGAACCAATTGTTGACCTAGTTGTTGCAGTAGAGCCACAATCAACTCAACCACCGCAAGATACGGATCGAGGTACAAAATTGTGGAGATATACAAGAATAAGAAAATTCGCTATCCCCTTAGATTATGAGGTGTATTTTCAAGCCGAATGAATTTGGAAGATATAGATGATCCTATTTCCTTTTCACATGCCATGGAGAGTGAAAACTCACGTAAGTGGTTTGATATCATAAGGAAGAGCAAGACTCTATGGATAAAAATCATGTTTGGGATCTTGTAAATCCACCTGAAAGAGTTAAACCTATTGGATGCGGATGGATATACAAAACCAAGAGGAACTCTAAAGGTGAGATCGAAAGGTATAAGGCCAGACTTGTAGCTGAAGGTTTTACCCAAAGAGAGGGCATAGACTGCAATGAGACATTTTCTCTTGTTTCTTCAAACGACTCATTCAGAATAGTTATGGCCTTTGCAGCTCATTATGATCTTGAGCTACATCAAATGGATATGAAAATGGCTTTTTTGAATGGTGATCTAGAAGAAAAGGTATATCTGAAACAATTTCAGGATTCCATTACAAATGATAAAAGTCATATGGTATGCAAATTGAGAAAGTCAATATATGGACTTAAACAATCCTTCCGTCAGTGGTTTCTTAAATTTAATAAGGTTATCCTATCATACGGGTTTACGCCAAATACCATTAATAGGTGCATATATTTAAAAGTCAGTGAGAGTAAGTTCATAATATTGGCATTATATGTAGATGATGTGCTGCTTGCCAACAATGACTCAGGAATATTGTATGGTACAAAGAGATTTCTTTCCACAAGTTTTGAAATGAAGAATATAGATGAAACCGCTTATGTTTTTGGCATTGAGATTCATAGAGATAGACTTAAAGGTATTCTTGGTTTATCTCAAAGGGCTTATATCTCTAAAGTTCTTGAAAGATTTGAAATGCAAAATTGCTCTTCTAGACCTGCACCTATTGTGAAGGAAGATAAACTTAGCTCCAAGCAGTGGCCAAAGAATGAAATCGAAAGAAAACAGATGAGGAACATACCATATACTTGGCAGTTGGGAGGCTGCAGTATGCTCACACGTGAATTCCTCCGAACATTTCTTACGCTGTTGGTTACTTGGTTTGACCATCTTGAGGTTGTAAGTTACCGAGATGCAGATTTTTGCAGGGTGCCCAGATAGTAGGAAATCGACAATTGGTCTTATCTTCCTACTTTTAGGGGGTGCTATTACATGGATAATTATCGAACAAAAGACAACTGTTTCATCCACAATGGAAGCTAAGGTTATAGCCTGCCTTGAGGCTTCATCACAGGCTATTTGGCTAAAGAAATTTATTACCGGCCTTAAGATCATGGATTCTATAGAAAGACCATTGCAGATATGCTGTGATAATGAAGCTGCTGTTTCTTTTGCTAATAGTAACAAGAGCTCTAGTTCACGCCGGTATTTAGAAATAAAGCTCTATGTGATTAATGAGCGAGTTGATAATCATATAATATCTGTAGATCATATTGGGATACAGTATATGCTTGCAAACCCATTTAGTATCTGTTTTTGAGTTTTAGCCTAAAAAATTTAAAAACTTATTCTAAATATCAAAATTAGATGTTTAAAATAAAATTATCAAATATTATATTAAAAATAAATTATTTTTGGTCCTAAAAAACACTTTTTAAAATTTAGGCCATCCAGCCACTTATTTTGTAGCAATGCTGAGCAGGCCCTTGGTTCGACCACTTTGTATTCCATTTCGACCGATGAAAATTGTAATGCAACGTGCGGAATGAGCGAAGATTTAGCCGTCTACCCACCCGTCTTCCCGTCTAATCCTTCCGAGTCATCTCAGCCTGCGGAGGAATGATGTCCGGCGGTAGTAGCATCCGAGCCTTATGGATTCTCAATCCCCAAGACGCCGTCGTCTTCTCCAGGTAGATTAACGTAATCCTCCCGAATTTTTCTTCTCGCTCTTACCTAGTACTGAATATCAGGAGATTCCCCACGGTGGAGAAGCGGTGGCATGCGGCGTGCCAGAGAGAAATTGATCAGCTGGGGGATGCACTACAGCCGTTGCTGCCGACCGATGCGGAGCTCGCCGTAGCTTTTGGAGAGAGGAAGCGGAGGTCAGTTGGCGCTTCTGTTCGAACCCTCAACACTTCCTCCCTATTTGACATACTGCGGAAACTGTTTCCTATACAAAACTTTCAACAAAATTTGCCATGAGTTGAACCAATAGACTGAAACAAGCTAGAACTTACGTGCGTTTGTTGTATTGAAATTTGAATTTAATTTTTAATATGTCTGTTGAAAGTCCATTTATTTGTAAGCATGTTTCTAGGCTTTTTGAAAATTAAAGTCCTGCCAGACCTTTTCTTATTATTCTGTCTTAGTGTTCAAGATTTAAGATAAGCTAATTCCATTCCCGTTCCCGTTCAACAAACCATATCAATCCGCGTTCTAGGTAACCTAATTCTGGCTTGATTTCTGTTGTATTTAATCAAGTAGTTATTTTGTTTTGTGAATTATTTGGTAACCAAAGTTGTAATTACAACGAGCTACTGTGATACTGTATTCTAATATACAAATGCTTAGCTAACCTGAAGAAGCATTATGAAACACTGTCGTCTTATTTGTAATGTTAATGCCGTTAGAAAGGTAGTGTATTCTCTAGTTGGAGTATTCTGTTCAGCAAAGTAACCCTATTTATGATAACTCGGATCGTTCACTTTTTTAAAGGTAAATGGCATTAAAATTGCATATAATAAGTAGTTTCATGATGCATAAATGTGTGGTTGTCTGTACCATAGAACTATTTGCAAGATTGATTTAATAGTTTGTGAATTTTGAAGCTGATTAGGACGGTAACTGCAGTTTTCTAGCTACATAAATTGAGTAATGGACATATTATGGTTTCTGGTTTGTGCAGGGAAGGTTCTGTGTGTGGTTCTGGCATTCGTACTAGTGGGTCATCTAAGGGATCAGATTCTTGGGTTGATGATCCTATCACTCGTCATATTATATCACTTCATATCCACAAGAAGGACAAAAATGAGTTTATCTTGTGGCCATTAGTTTTACATACAAAGGGCAGTTATTATATTGCTATTTTACCATTGGTTGAGCCTCAACAGTTTAAAGCATATGAAAGATTGTGTAAAAGGAATTACTGTGGAAGCTCAGTTGGCGAGAAACAAAGTCTTTCTTCCTTTTTGCTTAATCTTCCATGCATCACAGGGTAGTGTAAGTTTATTATTTAGAATTATTGATTCTTTTATTTTTATTTTTATTCTTTCTTTTGATACAAACCGTGTAGTCAATTGGTTCTTTTATTTCTCATAAGCTTATAGTTCTTCCAACTTATAGAAGAAGTCTAAGATTTTAGATAGTTAAGCACTGTTTGATCAGAATGGCATAAATTGGGAACTTCTCAACTTCTAGATTCTTGCATATTTTTGGTTTCATACTAGTGGCGGAAATAGTATATTCATACTGGTTGCAGAAATAATGTGTTGTTCTTTTGGATCATCTTTGATATTTTAAGTTAGTGAAGTGTGCTAGAAAAGACTTTTAAGTTAAGCTGAAAAATAGTTATATATGCATATAAACTTCACAGCAACAAGTTAATGGTGCATTATACTTTTTGCTTCGCTGCTTTGCAGTATTCAGTGTCTCTTTCCTTTGTTCAATTTTCATATATATATATATATATATATATATAGTCCGACTATTATACTATTATGAGTACGATTGCCTTCGTACTCATAAGTTGTTTTTGATGTTGGGGCTTCCAAATCGAAGATCATACCGTTAACATAATTGAGAGTGCTTAAACATTCTAAAAACCAAATTTCATGATTTTTTAGCATCATATGCCTTACGATCAAAGGGCCCCAAAATTGACATTTTTAATGGTCAATATGGGGCGTTTTCAAGCTAACGGTATAAAAGAATCATAATTGATTGAACTTTTTATTAGAAAATTTTACTTACCATCAAGAGCAAGATCGATACTACCAATTTGAAATTTAAAGTCTTCTATCACTGCTTTGTATAAGATTTTTATTTTCAGTATGGTGACTACTCGTTCACTAGGCAAATGAAGTCAAAATATTATGAAATTTGGTTTCTCAATAGTTCGAACACTGTAGATCATGTCTAATAGAGTTGATCGCCGAATCGGATTTCTAGTCATCGAAAACAACTTGAAAGCATTGAAGCCTCCATGTTTTCGAAAGCATACTATCCTATTATATGTACACACACTATACTTTTATGGATACGATAGTTTTTATACTCATAATTTGTTTTGGATCACAGAGCTTTTGAATCAACGATCCTTACCGTTAATTGTAAATTAGAGCATTTAAATGTTCTAGAAACCGAGATCTTGAATTAAAGAACACTATTCTTTATATTTAGGAGGTCATTTGATTTTGATCGGTTATTTTATGCCCACTTGACGGACTTTATTATAATCTTAGAAACTTACTAAATTCGGTTTCTAGTTACTTCATGCTCTAAGTCATGTTTAATTGTATGGATCGTCGATTTGAAAGCTATATAATCGAAAATAACTTATGAGTATGAAGGCCTCCATACTCATAAGAGTATAGTGGTTCTACTTTCTCTTTCTCTCTCTCTCTCTATATTGCTTTCAAAAGCACATGAATAGTGCCTGCTCAACTTTTTAGTCCTTGGATCCATAATAATATTATCACCAAATAGTAAACCCTAGGTGTCCATGGGTTAAAAATTAAAAACGTTCTAACAAGCACTATTCATGTTCTTTTGAAACTATTCTAGATCCATATATATATATTCATAGTGTTTGCTTTCTACTTTTTAGCCCTTGGATCCATAATAGCACCACCACCAAATAGTAAACCTTATGCATCCAAGGGATAATAAGTAGATAGCAAACACTACTCTTCTACTATTCTAGTTTCTCTCTCTCTCTCTCTCTCTCTCTCTCTCTATATATATATATATATATATATATATATTGAGAATCATTGTCCTTTATAGGATGAGGGGATTTGGTGTGATCCTACTTGTTCACTGGAGAACAATTTTTTGTTATTAAGTTTGAATTTTAAATATGTAATTAAGCTAAAGACTCTGGCACAGTGGCATCGTTGTGTCAAATTAGACTTAACAATGTAATAATTTTTGCACCGACACCAACTTGTATGTTGTAGGGCATTTATGGTGGCTCATGTCCTAGGTGACATAATTTCTGGCGATGTTCTTGATCCTGAGGTTATTGTAGGTGGTTCCTCTGTAGGGGGCCTATTGGATTCGCTTACAGGTAGCATAGGCATATCAGGCATTTCGGCCCGAGCAAAACCTGCCGTAGCACCTGTTTCAACTTCGAGCACCTCAGGTGCTTTTGTCATTGGCGGCGCTACTCTGGATGCCCCAAAAAGTACTTCAAAACCCATTGACAAAGATGCACTTCGCGCTTTTATCAGCAGTTCAATGCCATTTGGTTGGTACTTCTACTGCAATGTTTCTCATCATATTTTTCTTTAACATTAGTTTCTTCATAGATCGTTACGTTAATAAAGTTAAAGCAAGTTTGACAAATCTTGAACCAGGGACTCCTATAGACCTCAGTTATACCAATATTTCTGCAATTAGGGCAAATGGCTTTTCATCAGCAGATATACCAACTGCAGACCTCAAGCAACCAGCGTGGAAGCCGTACCTATACAAAGGAAGGCAACGGATACTATTTTCCATTCATGAGATTTTCAATGCAGCGATGTATGATCGTGATGAAATACCAGATTCTCTTTCAATATCAGGCCAAGTGAACTGCAGGGCTGAGTTAGAAGGATTACCTGACGTTTCATTAACTCTGAGTGGGTTGAAAGATGCTCATGTGGAGGTTTTATCTTTCCATCAATCTTCTCAGGTATCAGAGCATGGTGATGATAAGCAAGGTCTAATGTTCTCGCCACCATTAGGGAATTTTTGTTTGATGCATTATCAAGCTTTACGCGGTCTTGATCCTCCTGTCAAAGGGTTCTACCAGCTGTCAATGGTCTCGGAAGATGAAGGTGCTTTTTTATTCAGGTTGCGGTTAATGGAAGGTTACAAGTCTCCTCTTTCGATGGAATATTGTTCTGTTACTATGCCATTTCCTCGGAGAAGAGTTGCATCCTTTGACGGGAATCCTTCAATCGGGACAGTTTCAATGACAAAACATTCTGTTGAGTGGAAAATTGTTATAAGTGGACGCAGTATAAGTGGGAAAAGCATCGAGGCTACTTTCTCTGGAAATGTGAAATTTCTTCCAAGAGCAAGCCAAAGAGTCCTTTCTTTGTCTAGGTCAGTTTCTGCAGTTAGAGCTGAAGATGATAGTGATGGTGAGCAAGATAGTTCTAATAATGTCATGAACATAGAGGAATACCTGATGGAGAAAATGAATAACGACCTGCAAGCAGTGGAGCTGGAAGAACCATTTTGTTGGCAAGCATACAACTATGCAAAGGTAGGCTTCTGTAGTTTCTCAAACATATCACTGCGCTTTGTGCATCTCTTTCAAGCGTTATGTGTAGTTTTTCTTTCATATTACGATATATTATAATTTCAGATACACATCGTACCCGTCTGATCATGTAATCATAATATTTCATATATGATCCTTGTTATGTAGTCTCTTATGAGACGTCTTCTTGTTTAGATATTCATGACTGGTATATGTAGCACCCCTACTATTACTCATTTTATTGGTTAATCTTGTGCTACTTCTTTTTGCTGCATAGCATAGTGACTAGTGAGTAATAGTTAGTTACTCGATCACTTGCTTTTATTGTATTGAAAGCTAGATTAAGTTGACTAGGACCGTCATGAGGTCTTTATGGGCCTTTCGGTTGCTATGAATATTTATTTCGGTGTCCATCTCTCTTTTATTTACTGTATAGGCCTGTGTTATGTGGTTGAGGGGAGCGTGAGACACGTCTACAGTCACATATTATGTGTGGCCTCTAATTTTTTTTTTCCTCAGGAAGAGTAGATCACCTCATAGGTGGACTGCAATATCCCAGAGCATCTGACTATAGGGATGTCGTGATGGACTAAGGCTTAAGCTCCTATGTCAGAGGGCACAGTAGCTGTTTAGAGCGGAAGGAGCTCCATTTGGGATTCTATAGCTTACACACTTGCCTTTAGGGTATTGAAGTCGGATGAATCTCCAGTGTTATGAAAACATGTTTACAGCTACATATTATACACGGAATCTGAATTATTTTCTTGTAATTTGATACATCATCTCTTAGATCGAATGCACAATCGTGAACTATCATGATTATGAGGGCCTTGCAATGGAGCAATATCACACTCCTATGTTGCAATTACAAAAATAAAATTTTTGTGTTACAAAAGTTATCATTGGATAATTTGTTATGACATGCAAATAGGTTCGTCATGATCATTAATTAACATATTTTTCTGTTCAGAGTTTTCATTATACCGCCATCAGTGTAACAGTACAAAATCAAGTTAGAAATTCTGAAATCTACAACAACATGAGGATCGAGAACCTTTCTTGCTTGTTGAGCTAGTGAAGAACATTTTCACATTCCTCTTCTGTTGTCCTTTGTCTATTTGTTCCCTCCTTTCATTGCTGTGTGGTTAGTCATCTAGGCATTGAAGCGAGTATAGTTGGTATCAATTTCTCTGACGGATATCATGTATTTGGTGACTTTGGGACAAAGACTCTGGGATTGCATGGTTGATTGGTCGTAGGTTATGGTCTTATGGATGCAATTTTATGCATAAATGTTAACAAATAATCATATAAATTGCGAGGTTATCAATAAGAAATAGCAACTACTGGATCCTTATTATTGTAGTTGTATTCCTAACACGTTGGTAAATGACAGATTTTAGTTCATGGTAGAGAGATGCTAGTTTTTTTTTTTGTTTTTTTTGTTTTTTTTTTTTTTTTTTTTTCCTGTCTTTTGGCTGAATTGCTAAAAGATCTTCCCATTCTTGGATAGTACCACTTTTTTCCCCCTAGTGCCCGTCTTCGTTGTTATTCATCTAAGCAACACTCGTAAAGTAACTTCTTATTGGTACGTGCTATCTTAATTTTTGAAACAACATATACACATAAATACATATATGCATGTGTGTGTGTGTGTGTGTGTGTGTGTGTGTGTGTGTATAGCATTAGATTATTTTGCAATTGTATGGGCTTTGCTAGAGCATAAATTGGCATGAAGAAGGCTCTAAGCAAATTATTTATCATTGGCCTTAACCCTCTCTAAATTTTGTGATACATCAAGAAAGGGGGTTGCTGTGAAAACCTGAAGAAACACTTCCTAGGATTATCTACCATCCTACTTGTTTATGATCATGGCTGGGAGGACGAACCCTACAAAATGTTGCTCCAGACATGATAAACATCTAGTCATAATAGAATATACACTTTGTTGACCGTGATTCTTCATTTGTTAAGTCTAAAGTTTTTTTACATGCTAGCCTTGTACTTCTTGATTTCTAAATATAGGAATATGTATGGTAAACTTGTTAACATGTTCTAATTCACCGATATTTTTGATACAGATTGCCTACTAGTTTGACCTTTATCAGATGCGTTTGTAATGTGCTATCCCATACTAGTTGCTTTTTTGCTTTGGGCATTTGTACATTAAATATTCCTTTGTTACTGGATCTTTTGTTTTGTCAATATAGTTTTGATGTTCTTTTCTGGCTCTAGTGTGGTTCTCTTCTTCGCCAATTTCCTTGACAATGAACACTTCTGCAGGTGTCTTTTAAGATTGTTGGAGGTTCACTATCCAGAATGACAATTGATCCAAAATCTGTAAGTTTGTTCTGGTTATTTTGCCTATTTGATAATTAAGGCAGTGCCACAATTGATTTCATTGAAGTTCAATTAATTTGATAATTAGGTGCATATTAAATTTGTGTCTTAGCATTTCCTCTGTGAAACTATATTAATTCCATTAATTCTATACTCGATATATTGGATAGTGGGGTTGTAGTCATCTGATGTGACTAATGTGCCATAGATTTGGAAAGGTTCAATGATTTCCTTGGTATTTTAACTTCTTACATTGTCAAAATGTGTTGGCCTGGTTTTTCTAATGCTAGTGCTCTTTGCCTTTGCAAAATCTTAGCCTTTTGTGTCATGACTAGATTTGTAGTAGTGAAGCTTATTTATATGCAACTATATGTGTACCTCCAAGCATTGCTATGCATATCTGTATGTGTTCGTGAAGAAACCCAAAAGTACTGTAGCAGTGTAGTGGGAAGGGGAAATTGAAATATGATGCAATAAGCAAGGATTAAAGTGTTCATCGGCACGGGCCGTATCCACCGTGCCGTATCGTGCTAGCAAGATATCGGCATGATACAGCCCCCTTGTCAATAGCACAACTCAAAATCCTCTATTCTTGAAATTAGTAAGTAATTTTCTCAATAAAGTTCAAAATATTTGATAAAAATATATAATAAATAATTGACATATTTTGTTGCTAAAGAAAATAAATATTTCATGCCATTACGTGTCAGTGCACATATATTTTTTATTACCAACTCATCGGTACGGCCCGGCATGCACCGTGCCGTACCGTGCTAGCAAGTTTCCGGCACGATCCCGTGCCGCGGCACTTAAATCCTTGGCAATAAGGTTCTGAATCCAATTTTTATAAGACCTTTTAAAATGAACTATAGAATCCAATGTAGGAAATAAAGCAAATTTCAGCAGCAGTATAATCAAGACTTTGATCAATAGCAACCATAAGAACTAATAATGAAGACAAAAAGCTGAGATCGATCACCAACACCAAGTACACATAATAGTCCTAAAATGAAACATCTAGGAGTCGATTCTTTCCAAGCTTAATTATTAAAAAGAAGATTGGATAGTTTCTAGTGGTGGTTTAAGCAAGTGGAAGGTTAAGGACAGCTAGGCGTTTTCCTCTTTCCAAACAGTCAGTTATTGGGGCAACCAAGGAACTGGAATTTCGAATGAAGCATTGGTAGAATGATGCACACCCACGAAAGCTTCGTATCTCAGTTAGGGTTTTCGGGGTTGGCCAGTTTCGAATCACCTGTATTTTAGCTGGATCAACCTTGCTCACCTCGCAAACACGTTATAACCTAGGAAGATGAGGTTGACGGTGAAAAAGCTACACTTCTTAAGGTTTAGATAAAGCTGATTCTCTCTGTAGATGGCTCAAATGGGCTTCAAGACTCATGCTATAGATCAGGATATCGTCGAAGCATACCCCAACTAACTTCCCAATGAACGGCAATAGCACCTGATTCATGTTGCGCAATGAAAGTGCTTGGGCACATATATCATGGACATAGCTATTAGCATTGCATGTCTGTGTTAGACTTATGTCCGACGTGGACGCGCCATTTACAAATGCTACATTTTGTTCGTCGCTCTATTCTTTCGTTTATTATATTGTGAGTACGTGTAGATTGTGGGCAACCTTTCTTCCTTCTAACAGAAGGTGGTACGATTGGCGGGCCCTGGGGTCGTGACTATTGTCGTCTATCGGGAACAGGATGGAAATGTGGTGCATATGTCTCGCGATAACATTCAACACTGTACTAACGGGAACAAAAAAATATGAGTCTATTCTTCTCTGTGAAGTAATATAAACTGCTAAAAGATACGAGCAATGTATTCCAGTTAGTTGAAATTCACTACAATCACATTCTACATATGTTCCATTCATAATATTGTATGAGAAATCTCTAGTATTGACCTCAAATTTTACGAGCCCAAATTGATGGACAATGTGTCCCCACGCTGTCTCCATGTCTGCTGTAATCTCACTTCGCATTTTAGGAGCTAACATGCTCGTCATACTTTCACCATCTTCACGACGCTGTAAGAAATAATTATTAAGTTTATAAAATATCACCGCGAATAAAAGCCGTGATAGGTAGAGCACGAACTCCCTTAAGAACCTACCCTATTTAAGCTTTCTGACATACTTGTGGTCATGAACCTGAAGAGTCATCCTCCATCAAATGTCCATGTCTAATACTCTGTGTTTCTCAAGACCATCCGCCCACTTCCAGGCATCATGGTCCAATGCATCTAATTCTTCCTTAAGCTTATATTCTTCTGTCGATGTTGAAGCACTTCCGGTAGCATAGAATTTGTACAATAAAGATTCATTTTTAAAACACTTATTTATATTTGCTTTTATGTGTCGAAGACACCACCGATGTGCATGACCCTAGCGTGGAGGATGTATCTCAGCCACTATTTTTTGAAATTCACTAAATCGATCATACATAAAGCAAACTTTTCGATTGCGTGTAACATATTGACGCAAGTTATGCAAAAACCAACGCTAACTCCCACCATTCTCTCCTTCGCAAATTGCAAGTGCTAAAGGATGTATGCCATTATTTGCGTCTGTAGTCTTCGCTATCAATGCACGGTCTTCGTATTTGCTATATAGGTGAGTGCCATTAATGCTCACTACCAATCGATAGTGTGCGAATCCACGAATAGAAGGTCCAAATGACTAAAAAACACGACCAAACAAACAATTCCTATCTGATGGCTATCTATGATCAAGACGCCATAAAGTAACATGATTAATTTTCTGCACCATAGTAAGATAACAAGACAAGTTTATGTATGATTGCTCCCAGCTCTCGTAAATAATCTGTAATGCTTTACTTCTTGCTAACTAGGCCTTCCAATAGGTTATGTTAACACACAAAGTGGATTATACCGTTTCTTGTATTTATTTTGGCGCTATTAAGTCTTGCTTTTATTGTCGGGAGAATCATTTGACATATAAGACTTGAAATACAATTACGGTGCGACTCTTTTAGCATTGACCAGCATATGTCTTAACTCTGCAGTCCGCCGCATCTTTGGAAACTGAAGTGTGTAATCTCCGAGGACATCCCTCTACCGTGCATTTTACTGTAGAAGTCATTTTTGTGGATTTCAAAATTTTCATCTGAACATTATGAGCAATATGTCATCGATCTAAAGTGTCTAATAAAGATGCCTTCTCACAAAAGATTTGACCAACCCAAGTCCTGTCAATGCTAGATAGGTCAGTATTGATTTGTCTAACATTGAATTCAGTCGAATCCACGACATACTGATTTACCTAATTGTTATATGTAGGAAAGTGTTCCGGATGGTCAATAAATTCAAGTCCTCATTAGGATTATCTATATATTCGTTGTTTACATGTGGGTCCTTGTTCTCACTGTAAATGGCAATTCACAAGACAATTCAACCTACCATCGTGATCATCATCAATGTCTGGATCATTCCAATCATTGTCCTCCTCACTGCTATAATGATCATTATTATGAGTAGGTGCTTTTTTCCTTTCATTACAACTTTAAGACTGTATGAGGTATGACCCCTACTCTAGTGAAGTCGCTTTCTTTGTTACTCTTTGAGTTCTGCTTTATAATTTGTAGGATAATACTAATTGGTATGTTTCAGCATGATATCTATTTGGTGAATGGAACTAGGCTAGAATACTACTAATAGCACCAAGTCAGGTTTTCGGTCCTTGGATGAAGGGATGTGCAGTTAGGATGATAATGGTCCCCTAGAGTTGAGTGGGTGGTTGGTTGAATAGTATGTTCTAACGGGTGGAAATGATTAAAGGGATAGATCTAACGGCGAAAAGCTTGATAGCACCAAGCGCTCGGTGCTATTGATAGCATAGTAGTCGGACTCTTGGTGAATGTACCTTTTCAATTATCTTAGCTATGAATTGGTTAGTACTTAATATTGATAATGCTTCCACGTATATTTAAACTATTAGTGCGAGCACCATATTTCTGCTAAAGCATAATTTCATTTCCCAGCGTAAGCACCTAGATAGTAGTTAGGGATGTCAATGGGTATGGATACCCGAAATTTTATCCGAACCCAAACCCGAATGAAACGGATATATCCGATGGATATGGATATGGATTCGGATATGGATATCAAAAGTAGAAACCCGACGGATATGGATTCGGATATGGATTTTGATTGTACCCGACCCGAACCCGAACCCGACCCGAATCCGAATTTATTTTGTATTATATATAATATATATATATAAATTTGATGTTATATTTGAATTTGTATTTTAAAAATTTAGGTTTAATATAATATATTTTGAAATATTGAAAAAAGAAATAATTGTTTCGGGTTCAAATTTTCGGGTTCAGGTTTGGGTTTCGGATTTTTGGTCGGGTTCGGGTTTGGATATGGATTTTTAAAATCCGTCGGGTTCGGGTTCGGGTTCGGGTCTCGGGTTTGGAGTCGGGTTCGGGTTCGGGTTTTTAAAAATCCGCCCCGAATCCGACCCGTTGACATCTCTAATAGTAGTTGCCTTCTAAAGAGCTTTCTAATACTCTGCATGGATATTAGAACAAATTATTCAGTGATAACTTAGTTTGGTATGAGTATTTTCTTTATGACTGTAAGTGATTTTAGCTCGATTGAAGCCCTCAGCAGCCATGATTTGGTAGGATAGATTGTATATCAGCCAGGAGTTGTTTTATCTTATTAGAGGAAAATCACTTGAAGGGCGAGCATAGCATGACTTTCTAAACGTTTGATCATTCTCCTTATCTATCAAATACTATAAGCTAGTTGAAGAAATGACAAAGATGTTCTGAACAAAATATTTATGCATCCATACAGGGCCTGAAGCCTTTACTTAGGGCATGCTATCTTCCTTGTTTGTTTCGTTTCCCTTTTTTTTTTTCTTTTTTGTTGCATTTGCAAATAACTTTCTGTGGATCGTGGCCTTTTTACCATTGCCCAGCTCTTTTTAGGAAAGTTAATTGCATGTATTCAATATTATGCCTTATTTGTGCTATGCTATGGTTCAACAAAAATATTACTATTTATTTGTGAGTAATAACTTACTTTCTCATGCAGGTAAGCATTTATCCTTCTGTAAAAGCTCCAATTGAGTTCTCAATGCAGGTACCTTATTTTTCCCTTTTCGTCTTTATACTTCTATTTGAAAGCAAATGTACAAATGGGAAAATTGTCTAAAATGCATATAATCCCCTTGCACAAAAAAAATGCACTTAACCACTATCGATAGATAAGAAATTTTTAGATAGTCATGGTGTTTTTTTAAAAAAATAGTGAAATGACCAAAATACCCTTTTATATACTCTCTTCCATTTTTTCTTAAAACCTTCTTCACCACCTCTGCCTCCATCATCGCAGACATCACTGTCGTCACAGCCGTCGCAACCATGGTTGCTACCTCTTCATGACCATCCTCCTCAAATACATCCTCCAACTTAGCCTACCTCTCAATCATTCTACTCGTTCCATCTTTCTCATCCTCCTCTGTTACCTATATATAACCACCATGAGCTCCTCTATTTTCATCCTCTACATCCTTTCTTTCATCCAAAATGAGAAGTGGAGAATATCGAAACAATGGGGAGAGAAAGCACGCCAATGATTCTCTAAGCCGGTCTTGATTTCCAAGGCCTCGGGAAACTGGTCGAGATAGATGACAGCACCTTTTTATCCTCTTCCTTACCGGGAAGGCGGGGCCCACACTCTGAAAGCAATTAGTAAGCCGATCTAGACCGATTTATCAGCTTGTGATATTATTGATCGATTTGGGGGAACTTGTTCGGAAATTCCGTAATGAAAGGAACACAGGAGTTTGTCGCTAGGTATTTGAACAAGTAACTAGTTTCCAGTTGAACTGTAGGTGTCACGACCCGCCGCCGGACAGCTCGGGCCCGAAACAGACCCGTCGAACGGACAGAGTTTCCCCTGCCCGCCCAAGGCGTAACAAAGTCTATGCATACATATCCAAGCAAGAGATATTAGCATCAAACATTTGCGAGAGGCGTATCACAGATGCAAGAGAATTTAAACTATCTATTACAACACTTCCACAGTGTATTAACCATTTACATTCTTTAACTTGTTACAACTTCTCTTTACATACAAAATGATTACCTCACATTTCTTTCTCAAAAGCTTTACATGTCTTTTTCTTTTCTTGCTTGCTATACACGAGGGTAGGTGATCTAGTCCTGGTGGTCCACACTATCTAGGGCTCGATGCCCTTGCCGCAATCCTCGACGAATGCGCTCGTGCTTGGCTCTACAAAACAGGGTGTGAGAACTAAACAAAGTTCCTAGTGGGTTCGGCCGCCGACCTTGCCGATTTTCTCACTAGGTTTAAGAAGGCGTAGAGACAAGAATAGGTCAATATGACAAGGAAGTAACAAGTAACAATCATAAGCCTAACTTGTCCAACATATATATATATATCATGCTTCAAAGATATCTACTATGCCTTTACCGATATCAACAAGTGAAAGTTCTACCATGTATGCAACATATATGAAATGCCATGACCATGCCTTGATTCAAATCCAATCGGTTCGCCCAAAGGTCGAACCACAATTCGCCACACACACTGTCACCTCTTGTGACCGTCTGCCGGGGGCGCACCGTGGTGCCTGAACCCCCGTCTCTATCTCACTGTGAAACTCCGGAGCCCACGGCTTGGGAGTCGTGACCTCCACAAGCCACAACAGACGAACATACGAGTATGATCAAGTCCTCCCGCCCGAGGACCTCGGGAATCCCATATCCCAAATAATCGCAAGGCATGTAATGCTCAAAGTCGGCCACATATGCAATAGTTTCCAATTCTCATCAATGTCATAGGCTTACACATCTAGTTCTCATGAATCTAGCATATTCTCATAACATGTCAACATGCATATGTCCTTTAGCATCTCATGCACATACATATATACATCTATCCCAACATCATAAAAATAAATACACCTACAAGTATCATGCAACATGGATCATCATTCCTCACACTAAAGCATTAATTTATCAAGAACTCATAGGGTTCTCACATAATCTCAATGCATGATGCTACATGGCTGTAGAACTTAGACATAGAATGAAATTCGGCTAATTCGGATAGCACCCCCCACCTCGAGTCGACATCATGAAGTGGGAAAGCCAAGCTGCGCAATTTATCTTCGTCGATTTCACTCGACTGCGGCAAACGAAGAGAAAATGGTGATTTCCCCATATTGACCATCGTAGGCTTAACGAAACTTCAATCTAAGCAATCCACCGCATCGGTTTACCTTCAATTGTGGAAATGTGGGACCAATTAACATCAAAACCCATACAATTAAAAAGCCCTATTTAGAAACCCTAGAAACCCATTCATGGCATAATATCCAAATCTCTTGGTGACTCATGCAATAGCTTAGGTTAGAATCACATGGGGTTCCCATTTATCACATTTCTAAGGTTTCTGCACAAAACCCTAACTCAAAACTTCTAAATTCCACAAAGCTCACCTCAAACCAAAGCTCTCCTCCAAGCCAAGCTTGTACAAGAGGCTGCTTCACCACCAAGCATGCTCTTCTCCACTAGTCTACACTTCTTGGAGCAAACCCTAGAGAGAGAGAGAGAGAGGTTGAGAGAGGGAAAGAGAAACTTCTCTTTTGGTTTGGTGTGAAGGGAACGAGGGAAAAGGGTTGAGAACCCTCACTTAAGGCTTCCCCTAACACAATTGCACCATGGCCCCTCACACAACTAACATTTTGCTCAACCCAAAATTTCGCGTGTTCGGGGTCGGGTCTGGATCCTACAGCCAGGGTTAGGACCCCGAGAGCATTTCCAGCGCAATAAGCTTGGAATTTTCCAACTTGCTCTCCAAGGTCCCATACACTTATTTAAACTATTCCGAAGCACTCGGAACATCTCATGGATCTCTCCAAATTGTCCATTACCACACTTCGGTCAATTTGACTGAAGTTCAGTGTACTGGGGATTCAGTATACTACAGTAGGTAAGGGTATCCAACTCTCCCTCTCTGCGCCATCGGCTAAGATACTTTTCCGAGCTTGACGAGCCAGACGGCCTCGGGCCAAGATCTCAATCACCGATTTGAGGTAGGTTGAGTTCCAACCTACTTTTCGAAGATCTTTTCCTTCTCTTCGGGATCGAACATCAATTGCAACGATTCGATAGACGGCTCATTGGGATAGATGTAAATAAACAATGCCCCCCTTAGAAATGTATAGGAGGTTTTTTCCTCATGCCGGATAAGGGTAGAAGTATGAAAAAATTTTGTATTTAGGTTCACGGGCTAGAGATAAGCGGACTCGAACCACTGACATCCGCCGTAGGGTACACCACCTTCTCTCAGGCCTCTCCGACTAATTCTACCGTAGAGGCCAACGATAAACAATAACTCCCCCCGAACACAGCTTACAACTTTCATCGTGCTGTGCTAGGGGAGATCCTCGGGGGTTCCAATAATCCGGGGTAGAGATCTTCCCGATAAGATCATCAAAGATTTTGCTCATACGAAGCAATACAGAGATGTCAAGCAGCGCTAGTGCGCCGAGCAGCTTCTCATTCTGCTGTGCCTGTGTGCAAAGCAAGCACGCTTTGACTGCGATGTGCAATCTTTGGTTTGCCTATCATTGCCCATTAAGGGCTGACTCCACTAGGCAAGAGGACTACTACTGGGATTATTCAACTACTAACTGATGACCAAGGGACTACTCTTCTTCCTTCCTCCACTACTGATATTGACTGACCAGTTGATAGGATAGCAGGGGCGGTTGAGAGGATATTAGGGGAAAGATTAAGAACCTATGCAGCCATAGGGTGCAAAGAGCTCGTTCTCTATCGTGCGTAGGGCACACAAAGGGCTCGTTCAGTTTAGTGTTTGGCGAAACCAATTAATTAAACCAAAGGCCTGTCTTAAGCATCTTGATTCAATTTTGGAAAGATCCTGCCTTGCTTGCCTGTGATACTAACCATAGGGGCTGAGCCCAGCCTCTTGTGCCGATGTAGTTTTCGACTTTCTTGAATTGCCCTTAGATGTCTAGTCAACTGCTGCACCACAACACATTTTAGGGAGAACCAGCTAGCTCTGGGTTCGAGTGGCATTTCACCCCTAACCACAACTTGTTCGTTGATTCTTCAACATCAGTCGGTTCGAACCTCCACTTAGTTTTACCCAAGCTTCATCCCGGTCATGGATAGATCACGCAGGTTTGGGTCCATAAGCAGTGACAATCGCCCTATGAAGACTCGCTTTCGCTACGGCTCCGGTGGGTTCCCTTAACCAAGCCACTGCCTATGAGTCGCCAGCTTATTCTTCAACAGGCTCTTTCTGTTTGAATCAGAGTTTGAAACCAAACTTCTCCTCAGGAGGATAGGTAGGGCGATTCAGGTGAGATCCAATGTAGATCTAACTTTCTATTCACTCGTGGGATCTGGGCGGTCCGGGGGGGACCACCACGGCTCCTCTCTTCTCGAGAAACCATACATCCCTTATCAGTGTTTGGACAACTATCTTTCGAGCACAGATGTTTCAGTTCGATAGGTTGCCTCTTACCTACCCATGGATTCAGCAGCAATTCGAAAGGTTGACCTATTTGGGAATCTTCGGATCTATGCTTATTTTCAACTCCCCGAAGCACTTTATGTGAGAGCGGAAGCCCCAAAAGGAGAATTGGGAATTTATTTGATAGGAGATAATAGCGCAAGAATCATTTCTTTTTTGAAGATGACGAGCTGTCCACCTTTATTACCTAAGATGAAGAATTATCACCCATGCTACGAGTCTGCGGTCAAACACAATTTGAGATCCCTCTTCCGTAGACATGAACCAGGTGAGTATAAATCCCTCTCTGTTTTGTCAGCTGATCCTACGAGCTTTCATTGAAAGCCTATATCTTATAGCACGTACAAGGACTTTTGGTGGGCAATCTTCTTTGCGCTCTTTGACCTACCATAGATCCTTAGTAGTGGACTGATCGACCTCAAGCCCTATTGTCAAAGACAGATGCAGAGGTAGCAGTGTCTAAGCCAGTACCTGGGCTAGTTGGCTTCGTCGACTCAGCAATTTCAGTGGTTGATCTGGAACTGAAACTACCTCAGTTGCCCTATTACCCGGTAAACTATCCTGGATCAGTAGAGTAGCATTGGATCGGGAATGTGGCCATTTCACTATTTTACATTGATCCACGGCAGATAGAGACTCTTCGACTAAGACATTGCCTTTATATAAAAAGACTGTTCACATTTCACCGGCCAGGTTCGAGACTCTCTTCCCTTCGTCAACATAGAGAGAATGGCAAAAACAAAATGGAATTTAATTGCTTTCGGAGTTTGTCGATGTTGTGCATCATGGAAAGCGAGTAAAACCACTTTATGTGTTTTCCGCCGGTGACTCGTATATATAGAAAACTAGCAAAAAATGTTAATGCTAGTTTATGGCATGCAAGACCGGCACATGTGGCTCTTGATAAAATGAAGCAATATTCTCCAAGAATCTAGCAGATGGTGTGCCTAATATTGGTGAAGTCAAAGTTGGTGGTGTATGTGAAGGAGGCCAACTTAGAAAATTTCAACGACTTCCATTTGAAGACTCCAAGTTGAGAAGTAAGAAGCCACCGGATCTCATTCACATTGATATCTTGGTATTAGATAGTGAGGCAAGTTATTTCGGATGCAGATATATGCTTCTATTTGTGGATGACTGCACAAGATTTTCATAGGTATATTTCCTTAAAGAGATGTTTGATGCTTTCTCTAAATGTAAACTTTTCAAAGCTATGGTGGAGGGGAGCATTTGAGAGGAATCAAGTGCTTGGGAAGTGAAGGAGATCGTAAATTTATATCAAAGGGGTTTCAAGAATTTTGTAGAGAGCATGGAATTCGGAGGCATTTATCTTGTGCTCACACTCCACTACAAAGTAGGTTGGCGGAGCGCAAGCTACGACATCTTTCGAAAGCATGTTGGTGTTGGCTCTACTCTAAGAATTTGCCTAAGGAGTTGTGCGTTGAAACGATGGCATGGGCATGTCATGTCATCAACTGGATGCTGTTGAGCTCTTGCAGTATGAAATATGAATTTTTTTTTATAAATAATCCTATCGATTTTTATAATTGTAAAAATAAATTTTTTTAAAAAATAATTATAAAAATAGACCTCTAAATGCGGTGAATGATTCATCGCATTCATAACTCATTAGGAGTAGAAAAAGAATAAAAGCGGTGAATGGTTCACCGCTTTTACCACCGTAGAAATATAGAAAGAAGTGAGAAAAAGAAAGAAAGCGGTGAATGGTTCACCGCTTTTAAAAGCGGTGAACCATTCACCGCTTTTATAGGATCATATTTATAAATAAATATTTAATATGTCTATTTTTAGAATAAAATTTTAGGAGAAGACTATTGCACTAAAAAACCCATGAAAAATCCTTTTGAAATGTTATATAGAATGAAACCATCTATTGGCTATTTTCATTTAGGGTTAATTGCATACACGTCCCTGCAAACATGGTGAATTGCAGATATATCCCTGCAAAACTCAACTTTCATAAATTGTCTCTGCAAAAGTCCTAATATATGCAAATATGTCCCTGCCGTTAGTTTCCGTTAGAAAATTTTCGTTAACCACAGTTAAAATACTTTATTATGGTTAATTAATAAGGTGAATTTATAATTTTACCCCTTTTTTCTTCTCCTCCTTTTTTCTTTTCCCTCTTCTTCGTCGCCGGCGAACCCGACCCAGACCTCGCCGCAGCGGTGAACCCTCTCCCTCTCCCTCTTCCTCTTCCTCTTCCTTTTCCCTCTTCCTCTTACCCCTTCTTGTTCCTTTCCTTCTTCCTCTTCCCTCTTCTTCGTCGCCGGCGAACCTGACCCCGACCTCGCCGACCTCAACCTCGCCGCGGCGGCGAACCTCTCCCTCTTCCTCTTTCTCTTCCCTTTTCCTCTTCCTCTTCCCCCTTCTTCTTCCTCTTCCCTCTTCTTCGTCGCCGGCGAACCCGACCCCGACCTCGACCTGGCTGCAAACCCCCTCGCCTCCAAGCTCCTCCGGCCTGCGCCGCTTCCGCCTTCTTCTTCTTCGTATCCTCCTCTTCTCCTCCTTCTTCTTCTTTGTCGTCGTCGTCGATGATCTGCCACCGTTGCCGTCCGCTCCGGTGGCCCGAAGAGGAAGAAGAGGAAGACGGAGTATTTTTGGAGGGACATATTTGTGAGGGCAAATTGTCATTTCACAAGCATACTGTTAAAAAATTAACAGTTTCCTAACAGATTTTAACCAGAGGGACATCTGCATACATTAGGACTTTTGTAGGGACAACTTATGAAAGTTGAGTTTTGCAGGGATATATTTGCTATTCACCATGTTTGCAGGGACCTGTATGAAATTAACCCTTTCATTTATTTGATTCCATTTGTTATGTTCATGTACCGAATGCAAATCGGACCAAATTTAATGCTAAGTCAGAGAAGTGTGTCTTCATTGGTTATGAAACACAAAAGAAAGGTTGGAAGTGTATGGATTCGAAAACTCACAAGTTCGTCACCTCTAGAGACGTGGTGTTCAATGAAATGTCATCCTATTATGATCAACCGATGTTGTACCAAATGAAGCTCCTACAAGTTCCCATGTTGAAACAATATTGGAGAGGCCTTCTTCTATGTTGTTTCCTTCTAATGCTTTAAATACATTGATTTCTTCTTCGAGGAGAGTCGAATAGAGGGGAAGCATAGGTACCCGAGTAGAAAATTCATATTCTAGAAGTGAGGTTCAAGAACAACCGATGAGAAGGTCTACACAAGAATTCAAGAAGAATCCACATTATTTTGGACCAGAGTAGAATTCCGGTGCAAATTTAGTGGATGTTGCTTCATGTTTCTTTGTGGGGTGATGAGCCTTCTTGTTATGATGAAGCTACAGGGGTTCATGAATGGGAGAAGGCAATGGAAGAGAAAATTAGTGCACTTGATAAAAATGAAACTTGGGAGTCGGTGCCAAAACTGAAGGACATAAAACCGGTTTCATATAAGTGGGTATACAAGAATAAAAGAAAGGTCGATGGATCCGTGGATAGATACAAAGCACGGTTGGTAGCTCGTGGCTTCACTCAATAATATGGATTGGACTATAAAGAGACATTTAGTCCGGTGGCCAAAATGACATTTGTTCAGGTTCTCATTTCATTGGCAGCTTCAATGGGATAGAAGATGTGGCAACTTGATGTCAAAAATACCTTCTTGTATCGGGAGGTGGACTGAAAGACTTATATGTGCCAACTGCCGGGCTTTATTTCAAAGATTTCTCCAGATCATGTATGCCGGTTGAAAAGGGCGATTTATGGGCTCAAGCAAACGCCACGAGCTTGGTATGGTAAAATTGCTCAATACCTTCTCTTTTGTGGTTTTCATGTTTCCAATTCCAATCCAAGTATGTTTGTGAAGATGTATAATGGTAGGCATGCCATTGTGTTTCTCTATGTGGATGACATGATTGTTACCGGAGACAATGCCGAGGAGATTAGTAAGCTTAGGGATGAACTTGCTATTCGCTTTGAAATGAAAGATTTTAGGTGAGTTTAGCCACTTTCTTGGATTGGAGGTTGAGAAGGGTATTGATAGTATTTGTCTCTCAAAAACACTATTATGCCTCAAAGCTTGTTGAAAAGTTTGGTTTGAAGAAGAGCAAGTCGTGCTTTTCTCCTATGGATGCAAATATGAGGTTGCGAAAGGGCGATTGTAAGGCTCTTGAGGATCCAAGCCTTTACCGAACACTTATTTGTAACTTGTTATACCTTGTTATTACTGGGACGGATGTTGCATATTCGGTGGTGGCAGTTAGCCAGTTTATGCAAGCACCAAGAAAGCCTCATTTGAGTGCTGCTAAGAGAATTGTCAAGTTCGTCAATTCCTCTTGATCTTGGTCTTCTTTATAATTAGAGTATAAGATGTAAACTTGTAGGTTTTACCGATGCTGATTGGGCAGGTGATCTTGATGAGAGGAAATCTACAACGGGCTATGTGTTGGGATTGGGTTTTGGTTTTGTATCATGATGTGGAAAGAAGGAAGACATTGTGGCTCTCTGTAGCATGGAGTCGGAGTACAAAGCGGCAACCCTTGCGGCACAAGAATATGTAGGGATGCGGACTTTGGTTGCTTTCCGGTAAAGGTTTATTGTGACAACCAAAGTGCAATCAAGTTGGCGGCGAATCCGGGGTTTCATGCTAGCACCAGACATATTGAAGTGGAGCACCACTTCATTCGGGAGAAAGTGCTTCATGAAGAAATTGAGTTAATGGAAGTGCGGTTGCAACAAAACTTGGTGGATATCTTCACCAAAGCTATTCCAAAGGCGAAGTTTGTAGAACTTCACGAAAGGCTCTGTTTGGTTTCTCACAAGTTTGCGCTAAGGGGAGTGTTAAAAATTAGTGCTAAACTTGTTTTTTTAATTTCTTTTTGGTCTACTAGATTAATAAAGTGTATTTCTAGGAGCCAAATGATCTATTGTTTAAATAGGTCTTTTTTGTTCCTTTTGAGTCAAGTTGATTTGTGGCTTATTTTGGGTTAAGTGAGTCAAGTTGGTCCACATGGGGTTAGCTAGGGGTCAAAAGAAAATAGGTTGAGCGAGAAAACTAGCTTCTTCTCTTTTGTTCTTTATTCTCTTTTGTGGTGTTTCTCTCAAGGGCAAGAGAAGTGTAAAAGAGAGTCCAAAGGTTGTGAGATTTTGCTACATTTGAGGTGGGTGACCTTTAATCTGCCTCTTGTCCTCTGTTGTGAACGTTCCTTCTAAGGTATTTTTGGTTGAAGGTTTATTTGATATTTTTCAGTTTTGATTGTATGGTGTTTTGAATATTCTTGGTGAAGTTGATTAAATTCATATGTAGAGTTGTTTGAGATTGTTATTGTGAGCTTTCTATTTCTTCGTTTTTGTCTTTTACGGTGGTTGTACGATCTTAGGCGTGTAGGAAACTTGAATTTTCGGTTTCTACACATGGGAGGAAAGGGTGTGCTCGGGTTGGAGCCAGTTATACTTTTCTCTTCAAGTAGAACAAGAAATACTAAAGTTTGGATTTCGTATATAAAAAATTTCTGTAAGGTTGGGTTATACAGTCAAAACTATTGAAGTTTAGGTACCAATTTGATGCTTTACTATTTCTGAAATGTTAAGAAATTCCAGCATTTCGAAATAATAGATTCCACCTGCAAGCTAGCTTATGGCACCCCAAAAACAATGAGTTAGAGGCCATACATATTATGCCATTCTTGACGTCTGTTCATCTCTCAATTAATTGAAAATTATCACGGGCCTTTCTAGTACATGAAAAAGATATATGGGCAGAGAAACCCTTGCTTCGAAAATGCACGCCTCCTAATTACTCCACAACCTCTACTGCACTAGGAAGAGGAGAGAAAATGTCACGCCCCCGCCCCGAGGCCGCTACCGATTTGGCACGGTTCGGGCGCGGCGAACGGACGCCGAACGGACAGAGTCTCCCCTGTCCGCCCAAGGCTCAAATGACGAGATTGTGTACAACAAGTTCCCAGGAAAACACTTGAATACATACACAATCATACAACAACAGCGAGAGCACAAACAGTGCTGAATATTACAAGAGCAAGCATCACAAGTAGAAGACATACAAGTGAAACAAAAGAGAGATACTTAACTATTCTATTACAACCATTCAACTCGATACATTTAATTACAACTTGCATTCTTTTCCAAACTATGAATATAAGCTTACATTCTTCAAAAGATAAACATTAGTTTACATTTATCTCAAAATACCTCACATCCTATACATCATCTACTCTCAATACATGTATAGGGTAACTCTAATGCAAAATAGGAAAGTAAACTACCAACTAGCACTAGGGCGCTAAGCCCATAACGCGATCCTCTGCCGATCCGCTCTCGTGTGTACCTGTACCCCAAAACCACACGGGGTGAGAACTATATAAATATAGTTCCCAGTGGGTTCGGCCGCCGACTCCGCCGATCTTCCCACTAGGTCCAAGCTGGCACAGATAGATAGATAGAAAGATATATGGAAATACTACTACTATATCTACTATGCCATCAAATGCAAAGTATGCATGGAACATCATCTAGCAATAACCTACCATCATGCTAGTATGCCTCAACAGTGAAATAAATACAACAACAACATAGTTATGCAATGCACTATGTCTAATCAAGGTATGAATGCAATACTCTTATACTATTTATGTTATTACCCAATCCGCTAGGCTAACTTGCCTAAGATCTCAAATCTAGTAGGTGAAGAGCTACCTCACTCTTGTCTCACTCGACTCATATCTCAAAGGTCTGACCCAATCTCGTGAGTCCCAGGCAAAGAGCTACCCTGCCCCTCGCCCGACTCACATCTCAAGGTCCTAGGCAAAGGCTACCCCGCACTTTGCCCGACTCACATCTCAAGGTCCTAGGCAAAGGCTACCCCGCACTTTGCCCGACTCACATCTCGACCTACTAGGTACAGGGCTACTCCACTCAAATCTCATAGGTGAAGGAATAGTATATCATGAATGCATGAGCAATAAGTAAGCTACTATGAACACTAGTAAGCTACTATGAACAACAACAACTATGGAAGCAAGCTATCATGAACAATAATAATGAGTATGACTCAATAGGTAACCCAATCTCCAAGTGAACACAAGGTTCACAAGCAAGGCTCACATGAAAACCTCCGAGGGATGCCTAGCTGGACTATCCCCGAGTACGCCTGCGGATAACAAGCGGCTATCCGAGCAGCAAGCGGGCTGCCTCTCTAGTGACCAACTCCAGAGCGCAGAACTTGAGGGGAGCGACCCCACCAAGCGCAGACAGGCAATGTGAGCATGATCGACTCACGAGCAACAACAACCTACCCTCTAAGGGTAATCTCATCATGGAATCAAGGTGTTCTTATACCCAATCTCATAGTGTCTCAACTACACTAATGTTCTCATATCAAGATCATAAACAATCATATGCTACTCATCATAGTTTTCTAACTAGATGCCACTCGTCAATTTTGACTCATTATCAACACTAGTTACATCATACTAGTTCTTTAGCAACATAAGCATTAATCATCTCATATAGGGTCTAGGTCTTTATTATAGAGTTTTCATCATATAATCATCATGCATACTAGATCATGGATCAATCATCAAGATGTATAGCTACTAGCATGCATATATAAGCAATAACCATAATCATCTAGCACCTATATACAATAAATACAATATGCAACTTGATCGATTAATGTATTCAACTACAGTTTAATCCACATTAATCATGCCTTTATAGGGTTTCACCACACTAAGTCCCAATCTCATGCATACTAGGTACAAGTATTAATCAAGTAACACTACACTCCCACTAGCATGCCATGACATGTAACAATTGCCAACTAGTACCCTATAATGCAATATTCCAATATGCAACTTGATCAATGTTAACTAGAGTTTCTAGTACAACAACCAATCCATTACTAAGTTCAAGTCATATGTGTTTTTAGCACAATGAGTTCAATGCCACTTGTAAACTATGTCTTTAAATACAATACTAGGTTCTTCTTTCATTTAGCATCATAGGTTTACCAATGTCATCTCATAATCCTTATGTCCATTACATCATATATCCATATCATAATACTATATTGATCATAAACATCATACAAGGATTAGGAATGCATGTATTGTCATCCTATAATGCATAGCAACATATAATATGCTTATATAATTGATAAAGTACTAAGATATAGGGAGAAGCCCGATTGCTTCGGGATGACACCCCCCACCTTTTATCGCGTTCCGATTGCTCGTCGTCACTCGCAATCGGCCTCCCGCGGCGCACGCCGCTCGGCTTGACCCAATCCGTGCGCGACCACCAAACGACCTCCGATTCGCGATCCGAAAATTAAAGGTCTTCGGTTTCTTGTCACGATGCTTCAAATCCGTTTTCAGGATTTTACGACGTCGCCTCGGCCCTCCAGGCGGAAACGAAGCCTAAACGTCCGTTTCTTTAATAACTTTGCACCGGCTCGACGAATCGCCGAACCGTCGCTTCCAACGCGTTCGTAGACCTAGCAATTAGGTAAACAGAGGGTTAAAAGAGATCAAACCCAACAATTTATAAAAATCCCATTTTGAGCCCTAGGTTTCAACTATTGCAAGAATACTCTACTACAACCTTAGATTCATGCAATAATCATCTATTAGGCATCAATGGGTTCCACTAAAACCATTTCCAAAGCATTTAGACCTATCTTTAGAGATCTACCATTAAAGCCCTCATTTTGGAGCTCTATGTTGCAATAGGTAAAAATCCACCATTAGAACTTAGGATCTAAGCATAAATCATCTACTTAGCATCTAGGAAAGCTACTAATTCGTTTCTAGAGCTTAAAACCCAAGCAATAGAGAAATGCCATTAAAGCTCTTAAAGCTTACCTTCAAAGCATGCTCCAATGGAGAGGAAGAAGATGAAGTTGATGAAGATCAACTTCCAAGCTTACTTCTCCACCAAATCCATCCATTTTGGGAGAGATTTAGAGAGAGAAAATGGAAGGCTTCTCTTTCTCCCTCTTTCCATGCGTGTGTGTGTGTGGCGTGTGCGTGTGTGGTGTGCGGCCGAAGGAGAAGAAGAAGCATCAGCTTCTTCATAATACCCCTCAAACACTATTCATCCAGGCAACTTAAAATCTGATAACTTTCGCCGGAGCTCCCTGAATGTCCGTTTGAGCTCAAACTTGACAGTCATGTTCGGTTTTACTTAACTTAACAAGCTGACGATCACTGGTTCAGTTTCGACCCCGTTTGGTCACTGAAAACTGTACCGAACTGCAATCTTTATCAGATAGCTTTCGGATTTTATTTCTCACTCTACGGGTGTCAGAAAAATATGAAACCTTAAATCTAGCCTCATAAAAATATTTCTGACATCTCTGCCAATTTTCATAATTTTCTGAGACTGTATTTTCTGCTAATTTATCTGCCCCGTTTCCAACAGAAAATTCTAAATCTTCTGTTTTAATTCCGATTTCAGCACAGGTCATTCCCAACTTATATTTCACTTCTCTAAATTCAATAAAAATAGTATCTCATACTATTTTTATTTATTTCTATTTTTATATTTAAATCCGGTATATTACATTACACCGCAACCTTACCGGAACCATTCAAATGGCTCTCCAACCAAATGGACACCGTAACCTCATGATTTTAGAAGTCCGGTACTTTACAGAAAAAAATCCTCTTTTCCCTTGTAGACAGCTATTTATGCTGTACTGACAATGAAATCTCATCTGACCCTCTTTTGTGATGACCGTCTTTGATTTTCTCAATATGGTTATTTTATTGTGTCAGCATCTTGTCAATTTGTCCTATCGTAGAATTGGAGGACTTTTATTTTTCAGCTTCTCTATGTTTTGAAGTTGATAACCTTTTAATTCACTATAAATGTTGCATTTGCCAGGTTTCCTCTGGAGACTACATACTCTGGAATACTTTGGGAAGATGTCCCGCTTCTGCATTGCCCAAAAATTCTTGATTACGTGAGATCATTTATGTTATGCTGTCTTGTCAGTTTAACTGTTGCGCAATTTATTTAACGTATCGAAACTTCTTCAAATCAACACAGGGGACTGCATCAAATGTTTGAAAAGTGCCTTAATTTTCTAAAGGCAGTAAGTATTTCGCCATAATTCTATGATACCACCAGTGAAAGATTGAAGTGTTCTTAGTTGATCTGATTGACACTTTATCAATAATTTCTTCTTCTTTTTTTTTTTTTTAACAATAGAACTCCTTAATGTATTTCAAATAAGAATTAGGCTGTTGAGTTAGCTTTCGACTTTGTTGTATGATTTATCTTCACTCTGCTCATTCGTAAGCTGTTTGCTATGAAATTTGACATGAAACAAAAGTGGGAAGTGAAGCGACTTGTATTTGCTTGTTTGTTTGTCTAACAAGTCATACATCCAAGTTCAATGTATTTTGAATTTTTTCCGAACTTGATTTTTACACTTGTTTATTTAAACTGAAACTAGCCTGCGCCGTAACTGATCTCCCATCTGTTCCATCGTTTGTTTTGACCCAACTGCCAAATTTCGAACCCTGTTTGGTTTCACATAAAAATGTCATAATATATTTTTTTCGAGGAAAAGAGTATTCGATTGAAGGAAAAGTTTAGACGATCCTTAGTGCTTGGTTTATCAAAGAAGAATCAGTTTCTTGTTTGGATAGTAGGAAATGGGGCTGTAAATTATACTTACGGTTGCTTAAAAGAAATTTTTTTTTTTTTTTTTTTCTCTTTTATTACATTTATAGGTTTACTTTCAATGCGGGTTTTGATTAATATATATATGCTGGTCGTGTTGAATCATATTTTGCTCTATAAATTGTTCTGTTTTCTCTGGTGGACTCTGAATTATGATTTAGTTTGTTGACTAGTTGTGTGATGAATTGTACCTTCTCGCCCAATTAGCTCATACTGCTCTCAATAAACCTCAAATTTTCAGTTTGTTTGATGAAATATATTCAGCATATGTGCTGAATCATATCTTGCCGTTAAGGTCTGTTTGTTCTCGTAAACCTCCAATACTTTTTGATGGAAGAATACGATGTATATTGATTGCTGAATCGTATTTCGCTATTCAGCTTAGTTTGCTCTCTTAAACATCTATTTTTCAGTCAGTATGATGAAAATATCTACTGGCTATGTTATTAATTATAATTCACTATCTGTGTATTCATTTTGCTGTTCTAAAAGGCTTCTAAAAGTCAAGCTTTCAGTAAGTTTAATGAATATATGCATTGTAATGCGCCCGGTCAGTTCATTTTGCTAGTATGATGAGATGGGTGGCTCATCCTCTGTTTCCTGCATCTGCCATACATGCGTGAGACATTGTGTAGCTCTATTAAGTATATTAGTTTCATATTGGATTCCAAACATGTGTATAATTTAGGGTTTCTTTCATATGGCAGCTTAGTTTTTGGATTGGGTGAGAAAATGGGGATGACTAAAGGAAGCGGGAGAGAAATAGAAGGGAAAAAAATATATATGAAACAATCTGCATTCTCATGGTGCTACGATTTAGGTCAGAAGTATTCTAAGGTAATTGTGTGGCTAGAAAATTTTGTTGAAAAAAAATTAAATTAGAAAATACACGTTTGCAAAAAAGAAAATATAATGTGTAGTTAGAGGATCCTGACACCCTCCTCAAGTTCATATGAAAAAAACCTAAATTAAACTAATGTATCTAAAGATTTGAGTGCAACTAATTTCTTGCCAAATGAGATTTTGTGCGGAATACCGAGTAATTCAAATTGGGTCTAGACAAAACATCGCAAAGTCCAGTGGATCATCCCTTGCACTCTAAGATGCACTTTGTCATGAAGGTGTGGATCTAATAGATGGGGCCAACTAATAAATTCTTAGAGGTGTCTTGGTTCCTCTATTGTAGGAATGTTGTATTGTACAAGTATTCAGATCTGATTATATGTGAGGGTTGGGTATTGTACATTACAAATAGCCATGATGGGTTTTTGTGATATGGATTTTTCTTACAATTTGAATTCAAAATTAACATTAAATTCAAAACTTTAAATGACAATTAAAAATATAAATTTTAAATTTTTAATTAAATGTTGAAAAGTTAAATTCACTTGATATTTATATTCACAATTTAAGATCAATTGGAATATAGAAAATAAAATTTCAGTTTAATTTTGAAATTACAGTTTGAGCTAAAATCTAAAGGCAAATGTGAGTCATTGATTTGAAATTGAATTTTAATTGATAATTCAAATTCATATTCAATTTGAAATTGAATTTTTTGGAGTTCGGATGTGGAAAATATGTAAGTTACGTGAAAGCAGTTTCTAAAAACGGTAAATCATTCACTGCTGAAATCTAATTTTACAAATAAAAATTTTGAATGCCTATTTATAATTAAAAAGTTTCAAGTTCGATTTGAGTAAAGAAACTATCTACCAACCACATCTTAATTACTTGGATGCCTATTTTTACCATTCGCCGCTTAAACAACATATCTTAAAAACAATCTGCCAACTACCTGTTTGTTAAAATTTTTTAAAATTCCAAGTTCGACTTGAATAAAAAACTTATCTACAAGATATGTAGTGTCTTTATGTGCCAACTATGGCCGTTACATCTTACTTGCACCTACGTTTGTCAAACGCAAAGCTTGATCCTTACAAATTGGCCCTTTCCAATTTACCATGATATTCAAATTTAATATCTTTAGTATACTCTTCAATTAGTTCTCCGTTGATGTTGGCCTCCCTTTGTTAGATACCCTATAGATCTTTCTTTATTTTCGAGAAAATTAGGATTTGTGAAAATCTTGGTCTTCTAGTGCGCACATTTTCCTTTTTTGGTTGGTCAATCTTAGTATCTTAGCAGAATCAGAATTCAACCTCGGACAAACCTAATTGATGCATTATCCGGTGAGCCTACTAATTTTACGATATATATGCCTTTTTGAGTGGCCAATTTTTTTTATGGTCCTTTTTTGAGTGACAAATTATATGATTTCATGATTCTATTTTCTATGTGATATGTTGGCCTTTTTTGGGTGCTCTCCAATACATATATTTTCGATTACTTCGTTGAGAATATATACTGTGTACATGTTGAAAAATAATTATGACATGTAAGCAAAATAAAAAATTGTGAGACGGCTAATGAATTACGTTCTCGGCTTCTTGGGTTGGGCTGCACAAACTTATTGTCCTAGTGGCCGTAGCCCACCTACACCTTCCAGCCAAGCCAACCACAATCCCTCGCTCACGATCTCCCTTTCTTTCTCCCCCCCGCCAAACACTTTCGTCTCATCTCTTTCGAATCTTTACCTTTAGATTTTCCGATTCCCCTAGAGCGATCCCCTTCTCTTTCATTCGATTGCCAATTCCTTCGGTCCACAGACCTTACACCGATCCCTTCCTTTCCCTTTCGATCCACTTCTTTCCTGTCCGATCTCTCGGCTCCTCCAATCGAGAAACCCCAGAATGAATCCCTCTTTCCTTCCGATCGCTCTTCTCTCGGCTCCTCCAATCGAGAAACCCCAGAACGAATCTCTCTTTCCTTCTGATCGCTCTTCTCTCGGCTCCTCTAATCGAGAAACCCCAGAACGAATCCCTCTTTCCTTCTGATCGCTCTATAAATATTGCACATTATGAGAGAGAGAGAGAGAGAGAGAGAGTATGGTTTGAATTTTGAAAGGGTAGGCGGTGAGGTGGGGTGAAGGGGCCGGGCTGCAGCACGACATGGGTGCTATAGCATTTGTGCCGGCCTGGTCTGGCCCAAAGTATCGGGCTGTGCCTCGTGGTCCAGTATGGCCCGGCCCGACGTATTCTGTCCGACGGTCCAGAACTGCCTGGTCCGAAATACTAATGTGAATTAAATATCTATTTATATATATCCTAAGGCTCATAGTCACCATCACACTCCAGAATCAGTCTTAAAGAGGATTGATGTACCTCCCATCATCGGCCGATGCAATAAATTTTGTGCAGACCAAAGGTCCAATCTAGTAGCAACGAATATCAAAGTCCACTTCAACCCTGGGGTCCATTTGGTCCCTCATTTGGCGCTGGTGACCGTATGTATTGAGCCGTTACACCGAGGACTGGGGACTGGATTGCTGGCGCACGCTCGCGCACGTTGAACACATCTGGGATCTGGGGGGATTAGGAAAGAGATGAGACTGGGTTTAGAAAGAGGGCAGGGATTACAGAGACAGCAGCTAAGTCATGCAATGCAGTCTCTTCCTCCTCTCCCCGGGCCTGCAAACGGGACTCTGGTGGTAAGCCCAAGTCGTCGTCCCCAACAGCAACAGAATCTATTGTTTCCCTGCTACCCTGGGGCGGCCAGTAGGGTGAGGAGTAGTAAGCGGCTGCATGTCGGTGGCAATAACAACAACAGTAATAGTTTACACAATGGTTTACCGGAACTCACCGCTTCTCCCTGCGTCGCGTACCGAACGTCTCGTCTCGTCTCAGCCGACGCGGCGGCGGGTTCGGGTTCGGGTTCGGCGTCCGGCGAGCTCCAAGAGAAGCGCGTGGGATCAGCAGAGGCCGCGGCGCTGCTGCTGCCGGATGGGCTGTCTCCGGAGGCGCTTCCTAGGCACGTGGCTGTGATCATGGACGGCAACGCGCGGTGGGCGCGCGCCAGGGGGCTTCCCGTGTCGGCAGGCCACGAGGCGGGCTATCGCTCCCTCAAGCAGATGGTCAAGCTCTCCCGCCGTTGGGGCATCCGAGTGCTCACCGTCTTCGCCTTCTCTTCCGAGAATTGGCTCCGCCCCAAGGTTTCTTTGTCGCCGCATTCTCCCCGCCCCCCACCCTTTTTTTCTTTCTTTTTTTCTTTCCCGACATCATCCGCATAATAGCCCTCTTTTATGACTAACTGATGGTCCATCATCGCTTTGCAGGCAGAGGTGGATTTTCTCATGATGCTTTTCGAGGGCGTCCTCAGGGAGAATATTGGGGATTTCTTGAGGTACCAGTTTTAGTGTACTATGCAGATGCAGATTTCACTTTGATAACATTGATGAAACCACTAAGGAACTTCCAGAAGCTTGACCCTTATTATACTCTAGATTAAACAAAAATAGCCCAAGTAGTCAGATTTCCAGGAAGAGTGGCGCCGAGAGCTTCTTGAATCTATGTGTCTCTATCTGTTGCGGTCGGATTCATGGATTTCATTCCTCTTCGACCTAGTTTGGTAATGTGGTGGTTAAAAGCACTATTCTTATACTGTGGAAGACCAAAAAAAAAAAGAAAAAAAGAAAAAATTCAAAAGTGCTTACAACTTTTCCTTTTTTTATACTATAAAATTGCGGTTACAACCGCTTGCATGTTTCTCCAGCGGCGGTTGCAATTGCAATTGCAATTTATAATAAAAAGAAGAAAAGATTGAAAACGCCTTTAGATTTTTTTTGGGCAATCTATAGTATAAAAATTGATGCTTTTAGCCACCACATTACCATACTAACGCGCAAACTAATAATCCTTTTCAGGTGTGTCCATATAAGACTTGAACCATACTTACTACTTGTAAGGTGTTCTACATGGGAGATGAATCATTGTGAATACCGGTCGCTGGTTTCCTTAATGCTGAGAGATTGGTATTGATGAAGGTTGCTGCAAATGAAATTTTATCTTAAAACAGTTAATTGCATCTAGGAATGACACATTCTTTCCTCAGCACATGTGCCAAAGTTTTCAAATACATAGACAGGAACAAGCTGATTTAAGTAACATTTAAATTTATAATGAGGTTGAAAATTTTCAATCTGATCTAAGTAGCATTTAAATTTATAATGAGGTTGAAGATTTTCAATTTAATAACTAAATATAACATGATCTTGTTGCAATATTCTGTCAGAAACTTTGATCAAAATGAAGCCTGCCTTCTCTATAATATGTCCGTCGAAAAGAGTTTCTAGTTGAAGATGAAAGCGGAGCACCAATTTGACCATAATGCAGGAATTCTGATTTCAGTGTAACAAGACCAAGTAGGTTAGACATGAGGATGCAATAGAGTAGACGGCATGCATGAAACATCACTGAAATTTCCCTGGTACTCTTTATTGAGATGGAGGTGGTGTTCCTTGATTTTGGAGTGTGCATTAGTATAGTGTTTTGAGTGATTAACATAAGGAAGAACATAATTGCACTCTAGAGCAATCCCTGTCATGTATGATGTCTGTGTTAGAAAGGTTGGCTGGGTGGGTAGATAGGTTTCATTGTAGGTATTACAGTGTGATTTTTCTTAGGATTGTCTTGGAGAGTTTGCTTTGAAACCCTGAAATAATGAGGTTGAAACAGATCTATATACCAGCGTTTAGAGATTGCTTTCGGCAGAATTCTATTGTATGCATTTATGTATATTTATCATCTTACTCATAATCTCAGAATGGATGTAATCATATAAGTGCCTTCGTGGCCGCTGAATGCTAAATGTAGTATCTTCTTCTCTTTGTTGTCCGCTTGTTCTCTAAGGCTATTTCTCTAAAGAATCAATGATCCAACTATCTATACTAATAAGAATTTTGTGTTAGCAGTGTCATTTTTCTTGGAACGCCTCAGCTATGATTACCACTTGGATACAACAGTGTTTTGCTCTTTTTGTACATTTAGCATGCGTGAGTCTGTTATATGTCTGTGTCATAAATGATCATATGGCAGCTTTCCTGTATCTGTTGAAGCAGAACTGCATGAGAATCAATATTGGTGGCATAATTTTTTTTTTTCCTTGTTACATGAGTTGATGGAAATCTTTCGTTTCGTAGAACTGTTACTAGTATTCTATCGAGCATGTGATCTATGGACTCGGATTAATGTTTGCAAATTAACATGTATCAAAAGAAAGATGTTTTGCTGTAAAGAATGACATTAAACAGAATCTCCTTTGCTGGTTCCAAGCAGGGAGGGTATTCGCATTTGTGTAATTGGTGACTCCTCAAAGCTCCCAAATTCTCTACAAAAGTTGGCCAGAGAGGTAGAGGAGGCAACAAGAAACAACTCACAACTTGACTTAATTGTGGCTGTTAGCTACAGCGGACGAAGGGACATAGTGCGAGCATGTCAAAGGATTGCTGACAAGGTAAAAAATAAGTTGGTTGACCCAGAAGACATTACAGAATTGTTATTTGCACAAGAGCTAGAAACAAACTGCACTACTGATTATCCGTACCCAGATTTACTTATAAGAACTAGTGGTGAGCTGAGGTTGAGCAACTTCTTATTATGGCAGTCAGCATACACAGAGCTTTTTTTTACAAGGACACAGTGGCCTGACTTTGGGGAGATTGACTATCTTGAGGCTTTATGCTCTTTCCAGAACAGGGAGAGGCGGTTTGGTCAACGAGATGTGTGAGATTATGCATAATGATTTTTCGATATCAACATTTTTTGCTCCTATTTTGATCAAATGCAAGCTATTGGATAGCTATACATATGGGTCTTGTGATGTTGAAGGCATATTCTCTTCTTATCTATTTAATAGTTGGGTTGTATAAAAATTATAGATCCACATAGCTAGGAGGCGTTGATGTGGCAAATTCTGCCAGTATATGATAGATAATCAAAGTAAGTAGCTGCTTTGCTACATTTTTAAGCTTTCCTTGCTAACTACGTTGTTGCTTTTCAATGTCATAATGAAACTGTCACCACCTTTTTTTCTGTTTGAATATTTTAGGTTGGGAAATAATTTTGAAGTATCAATTGTTCAGAACAATTATTAAGGAGCAGATGCGCATTTGTTGGTGTGATTTTGGTGTCTTCTCAAGGCTGGTGGCTCCGTAAAATTTGTTAATGCGATTCGCTACTCTGATCCAACCTGTCACCCCAACATCTAACTTGGTTTGAGTTTTGCTTGTTCATGGAGACCTGTATTGATGCGATATCTGAGCATCAAGCATGGAAAGGTTCTTCGAAGAATCCTCTCTGCTCAACTTTGAATTCATCTAACTGGTAAATAATTTTGGTTTTGAAGGTCTTGGGGTGGTTGTGGCAGTAGTGGAGAAATTGGTTCGACATTCGTCTTTGAGAACATGTTTGTCAATGATACACATCAATTATTGTATAGAAGTTTTGCTTGTTCAAATAGTGAATATTGTTGCTCAAAACTAATATTGAAATATCATTGTGCAGTAGAACTCTTATATTCTTGAACAAATGGGAAAAAAAAAAGGTCGAAAAGACACTAATGAAATACAGTTGTTATTTAGCATTAAAACAAGATTTGAGACATGAGCGTTATAACTATATGCAATATATGAAATTGCAGTATTGTTTACTTGCTATCTTAATATTATGACTTTTACCTGACATTTTTAGCTTGAAATAAGAGAACTTCCTCTCTTCAGTAAACAGTTAAATCTTTCTGGTCATGTTTTGATGAACAGTGCAAAACAACTCTCCATATTACATTGGAATCCGTTACCATTTTCAGGTTTGATTGCTTGTATCATTGTGTCCTTATTTCTTAAAGTTTTCTCTTAAGTCTGCATATTCTAGATTTGTTGGATACTAAGTCCTGCAGTGACAATGATGCTGGAGAATCGTTCATGAACAGCTTCCATTTGCTGCACAACTTATTCCGCAGGTCTCAAACTTGGATTTTTCCACATTGTTCTTATTGACAATAGGGTCTCTTCAATAATTTTTTAAGGATGAAGAACATGCATACCAATTTGTCTATCACCCGACCGGGCATTAATGCTGTTTACTTTATTAATTTGAACTATTTGCATTTATGCATAGTTTGGGAATTAGATTCAAACATTTTCTCATATAATTGTTAGTGGCAGAATTTTCTATCTAGGTAGCAGCGCTGTAGCAATTCATTGTGTTTTTCATCTCCCCAAAATAATGTTGGTGGGGCCATCATTGTGTATTTATTCTCTTTGTTTTTCTATGCGGCTGCTTCAGAATTTTAGTCGTTTCGTCTCTTGATCAAACTCAATTGTTCCAGTATCTTTTCAACTGGCAAATATAAGTGCACGTAAGTGTCTTTTTCTATTTTAGTGATGTACATGTCTAAATGCATCCACACTGTTATTTCTTGTTTAAATTGCAGTTGTGTTAGCTTCTTTTTTTTTCCTTGACAAGGAACTAGTGTGAGGCTTCCGTAGAGTTATTCTTGCGGATGGTGGATTCTTCCTACGATGTAATAAACTCTAAGAATAGCACCGCCGCCACCACCACCACAACAACAACAACAATCACTGGCGGTTTGTTTTATGATTTGTAATATTTAGAAAATATTTATATTTTCTATTCAAGACATTCAAATTGTTGCCATGCAACTCAAGTTGGGAATGTTTTAAAAGGTGTTGGTGAAGTTGTGGAATCATCATTGATTCCCAATTATTTGGCATATTATATAATGCTATGGATTTGGAGGTTTCGTCATTTCCATTCTTGACGAGAATTATGAGTAATCTATCAACAACAATATACAAGTCCCTAATAACCTCCCAACCCAAGTAGTATAGTAAGTTGGTAACAAATGTACCATTTCAAATATAAAATATATGATGTTTCTGATATGTTACAAAGTGGTGACATGAACAGACCCTAAGTGTCATTGGATAGTTTAAATATATTATGTCATATTTCTCTAGAATGGTAGGATGCTTTCCTTTTGTGCCCCTACATAATTTTCAGTGAATGTGCATGGAATGTCAGAAACTCCATATTTGTATGTTGGGCCTCGAATAGTGTGACGTTCTTTTGTAGGGTTTCTTAGTGGTCTTAATTTCCTTGCAAGGAATGGCAGGAGTGACATTAATCCAGTCAGCTCTGCTGTCTCAAGAATGGAGTGTTATAAGTGTTTCTTGATTTCTTCTTTGTAGTCGCTGCATATTTTGCATCATATGCTTATTGGATAGGAGACCTCAAATTTTGTGTCTCATTGAGGTTTGAAGATAATTTCAGTTCTTGCTTCGAATCATTGAATCCCTTATGCTTAACCTACTCAACTAAACAGTTCTGCTTCCTCATGAAATCGAGAGGATCACTAAGGCATGGAAACCACCGGACGGCCAATCTTGCCTGTAAGTTCAGTTCGCTTTACCATATCTATTCTTTCCTTTTTTTGAAGTAGATGATGAAATGGAGAGTACATGGTGCAAGGGAGCATAAAGGGAGAGGCTGAGAGGGGATTAATGGACTGTAACAGAAGGGGATTATGTATGCTTTGGCCTAAATGCTCTTGCTCCTTCCAAACATTCGTAATTAAGAGGCAGACTTGGGAAGTGGGGAACTTGCTCGCTGATGGAGTCTTGTCGAGGGCAACTATAGGTACACCCTGAATTATGTAGTCAGGTCTTAATTCAAAATTGTGAAGGTATGCTTGAGATTTGCTTTGAATTTTTGAATTTTCTGCGCTTACACATGGACCATGGTTACAAAGATAACAACTCTGTTGTTCACGCTGCCATTTTTCATTAGCAGTTGATGATGTTTATCAGTTTTGAGTTTGGTGGTAGTCTGGTTGACTACAAGCCATCATTGACTCAAGAGTTACTTGCTGTCCTAAGCCGAGTTATAGACTCATGGAGAGCCTCATTTCCAACTTCGAAGGCACCTACCTGGAGCGGCTTGTTTATAAGAATTTAATCTTGAAGATAAGTATAGGCCAGATTTGTGGTTAGTGATATTAACATGTGATCAAATTCATTAAATATAGTCAAATTCAGTTAATGAATAATAATTAATTTTTTTCTCAAAATAATAATAATAATAATAACTGAATTTAATAAATTTATACAATTTAGAAACTCTTATTATAATCACCTAGCATTATAATATAAATGAATAGCTTGAAATACTTTGTTTTTCTTCTTGTGGTGGGATGCAAGATTCTCCTGAGGTATGCTGTGTTACATCAACATCATCCTGATGAAAGAAAGCGACACCCATGGATTGCAGGTCAATTACAAATTGGACGCCCTTCTCAATTTTACTCGTACTTGCACAATGCTTCTTTCAGTTTTCTTCTTCTTCTTCTTCTTCTTCTTCTTCTTCTGTTTTAAGAATGCTAAAGGTGAATGAACGGAGAGTATGCAACAAATCGTTAATCTATTGGCGGAGGAGGCAAAAAGGCATTTGCGGATTAGCTGATGGGTCTGTTGGTACTGCATATTGGCAATCAATGAAGAACTGAGCACACATGGAGATGGATGCCTCAAAATACTGCTTCCACTCTTTTCACCCTCTTAACTTAGACTCGCTAGATTGCAAAGCTGGCCTTCTATCCTATGTCGATTTTGGCAATCAGAAGGGTGGCCTATCAATGCCGTTTTTTATGTATTGTCATCAGTCATTGGGAGAAACAAACCAAAGCTCTGATCAATCGGGATACGTCCTTCATTCTCGAGCAAAAAGTGGGTTTAAGAAGGGGATCTTTCGATTTCCTTGCACAAAGGCTTTGTTGGACATTGATGCTTCTTCTCGACATAGTATGGGTCCAATAATGGAATGAGTTCGGTGTGCTAGCGGAGACCCATCTGTTCCTCGTCCTCGTCATCCTCATCCTCCTAAGCCTCCTGGCTATCGCGATTAGGAGGAAGGGCGCCAGAAGGAAGCGCGAGGTGGGGGGAGGCGGCCGTAGCAGGAGGCGTAGGCTGCCGCAGGGGCGCATGGGGCTTCCGCTGGTCGGGGAGACGCTGAAGTTGATCGCGGCGTACAAGACGGAGAACTCGGAGCCCTTCATCGACTAGTGTGTGCAGCGGCATGGGCGGCTTTTCACGATGCACGTGTTCGGGGAGCGCACGGTGTTCTCGGTGGACCCAGAGTTTAATCGGTTGGTGCTGGCGGGCAAGGGGCGAGGGGCGCGGGGCGGTGAAGTGCAGCTACCCCTCCTCCATCTCCACACTGCCTGGCCCCCACTCGCTGTTGCTGATGCGGGGTCCGCTCCACAAGTGCCTGCACTCCCTCACCCTCACCCACCTCGCCTCCCCCGCCGCCATCCGGGACGGGCCTTTGCTCGCTCACATCGACGCCCTGGTCTGCTCCACGCTCCGCTCCTAGGGGGAGGAGAGCGGCCCCACCCCCACCCCTACCCCTGCCTCTGTGCGCCTGCTGGACCAGGCCAAGAAGATCACCTTCGAGCTCACCGTGAAGCACCTGATGAGCTTCGACCCGGGGGAGTGGACTGAGTCCCTTCGCCGCGAGTACGTCCTCCTTATCGTCGGCTTCTTCTCTATCCCCTTCCCTTCCTTCCTTTTCTTCACCACCTACGGTCGTGCCCTCAAGGTTCGATCGATCCTCAAAAGTCCCTCAAAAGTTGCCTCGTGCACGCGTCTGTCTTTCTTTCTTTGTCAGCTAACTGATTGGCTCTCGATGCGCCTCTGTTTCATTTTTCGCTCGCTCAGGCATGGAAGAAGGTGGCTGAGGCGCTGAGGGAGGTGATAAGGAAGAGGAAGGAAGCGAAGAAAAAGAAGAGGACAACATGCGATGAGAAAGGGCTAGAGGACCAAGAAGCAGCAGCGGCAGAAAAGCAGGGCCTACCGACGGTGGCCTCAGGGAGGAGGCATATGTATAAGAAGGATATGGTGGAGCTGCTAGAGGCGGAAGGTGGGAGCCTGTCAGAGGAGGAGATGGTGGACTTCCTGTTGGCTCTGCTGGTGGTCGGCTATGAGACCACCTCCACCATCATGACCTTGGCCGTCAAGTTCTTAACCGACACCCCTTCCGTGCTTGCCCTTCTCAGGGTATCATCTACCTATCCCTTCTCATCGCCAAGTTCAATTCAATCTCGGATCTCCCCTGTCAAAATCTGTTTGTCCTGCCTTTTTTTATCTGTTTTCTGATGCTTTATTACTCTCTTAGTAATTTTCCCAACTCAATACTATGTTACATACGTGTACTTCCATTTATCTTTGTACTTCTTTTAGCCCCAAATCTTTGCTAAGGGCCAGCATAGCCCGAGAAAGCTGTGGTCCAAAACATTCACACTTTAAAGCTAGGGACATATTACCCAGCACCAGTTAGAGCGATGCATTTAGTTACAAGTCCAGCCTTTTCTGCTGAAACTACTCAAATTACTCTATTAATTCCATGGGTTTCTAAGAAGGCTTTTAGCTTGCTATTAGTTTATTTAAGTTGTTTATTTGAAAAGGAAAGTAGAGCACATGTGTCACACCTCGAGCCCGTTACCAATTTGGTCCGGTTCGGGCGCGTCGAACAGACGCCGGACGGACAACACCTCCCCTGCTCGCCCAAGGCTCGACAATAGAATCATGTACATAGAATTGCCCAGGAATAATTCAATTACATACATGATAAGCACGGAGCACAACTAGTGCTAACAAGTAAGAGCAAGATACAAGTATGCCATACAAGTAAATAAAGAGAGATATGTCCATCTATTACATCCATTCAACCATTCTTTTACATCAAGTTTACATTTTGTAACTTGCAAAATGAATATACACATGTTTCTTCAAAATACATAAGCAACTCCCAAGGTATAAATACATCATAACTCTAGGTACTCGAGGATACTCTAATGCAAAATGGAAGCTGCTAAGCTACTGCTCGGGCGCAATGCTTTTGCCACGATCCTCGCCCAGCGTGCCCGCACTTAGCCCGGAAATGAAGTGGGGTGAGAACTATCTTCCATAGTTCCCAGTGGGTTCGGCCGCCGACTTCGCCGACCTTCCCACTAGGTCTATGCAGGCATAAGCAGATAGATAGATAGATATTCAAAACTGTAAATAATGCATATTGAAAGAAATGCAATATTCTACTATGCCTTGAGATTCAAGAATGAACAAAATAGCTATGCATTCGCTAACATGCGATAATACCAACATCGAGTATGAATACAATTCTACCATGCTCAATATGCACAATATGCCCAATTTGCATAACTCTCTCGAGTTTATTACCCAATTATCTGGCTGGCTCATAGGCGCGCCCTCAACTCACATCTCAAATCCGTCTATGAAGGGGGACTCGAACCACTTGAGGGTTGTCTGCGGGACCCCACATAGGCTATCCCTTGGGACCCCATCTAGGCTATCCCAATCGATTCACGTGCCAAACTCCGGAGCGCACTACTTGTGCGGAGCGACCGCCACAAGTGCTGAACAGACATGTGAGTATAATCCAAATCCATTCCTCATCGAATGAGGAGATTCAGTCACTAGGACTACCATGCCACAAGTGTTCTTTGACACTAAATTCTAATGCCACTCGTCAAGTTGTTTACTTGGTATACATATGCCACTCATCAAGTTATATACTTGGTATACATGTCATTTACCATAATGCAATTATCCCGACTATGCTAGTCATATATCACTATACGCATCCATGCAAGATTAAGTTATGGTTTAACTTATCTCTATAGGGTTCTATGCCACAAAGCTCAATCTCATGCATTCCTAAGTTAACATGCCAAGCCCACTATGTCGCATTACCAAGGAATATGCAAGAGTAGGAAGGTAACATCTAAACACCCTACCATGCATGATGCTATATATGGAATGTAATCACATAAAGATACTTAGACATAGGGAGAAGCCCAGTTGCTTCGGGATGGACACCCCCCACCTTTGTCGATGTAGAGGTTCTAGAAACGCCTCCCAATGAACGTTACGATGATGTCTCGGCCTCCTAGGTCGAAACTAAGCTTGGTCAGCCTTGTTAGCCGATAACTTTTCACCGGCTCGACGAATGCTCAATCCGCCTTCGCCCCCGCGTTTAGACACCTAGCAATTAGGTTTAGATGCCCTCACATGAGATCAATCTCATAAATTTCCAAAAAGCCCCCATTTGGAGCCCTAGGGTTAGCATTATGTAAAGCACCATAAAACCTTAGCCTCTAGCTTTGATCCACCATTAATGGTGCTAGAGGTCCATTTGACCTCATTTCCAAAGCTCAAAACCCAAACCCTAGGTTCTACCATTAGGGTCGATGTAACACACTGGACCTTTGCAAATTGCGAGGTTTGAGTGATTAGCTGTGCTCTGAGCTTTTCCAGATTTTCTGGTAGGTCGTTGACTGTGTTCCGACCTATGACACGTGTCCCGAGGAGTGTGGTACGAAGCCTTGCACCAAAACCCAAAAATTTGAATTTTGGTCAGCTCTCGGATTGGCTGTATGGAGGGCTTGTACCGGTACAAGGTTGTGCTTGTACGGGTACAGAGCCGAGAACTCGCAAACCCGAGCCTCGGGTTTGCATTTTCGCAGGTCTTGTACCGGTACAAGGATGGTCTTGTACCGGTACAATGTTGATGGTTGTACCGGTACAGCCATCGGGCCTGTACCGGTACAGTGCCGCAGAACCACGCACCCGAGCCTCGGATTTGGATTTTCGCAGCTCTTGTACCGGTACAAAATCCCGTGTATCGGTACAAGGAGGCTGATTTCGTGCAGTTTGTTCTGCAGGGGCTTATTTGCGATTGTGGCACCCTTATAACAGCACCCACGCCCCATAGGGCCTCCCTTGTGCTGGAACCTGAGAAGGAGCAAGGTAAGGAGCCCCTCTTTTCCCCTATTTGGATTTGATCTCCAATTTCTTGGATTTTGATGGATTTCCCTCTCTTTTTTCCTATTGGAGCTATTTCCACCATTGTTGGAGCTTGGAACTTGGATTTGGAGTTTGATTGAGGGAAGATACTTGAAGTTTGAGGACTTGAGCTGGTTTTGAGGCTTCTAAGAGGTAAGTGGCAAGATCCTTTCCTCTAGTTTTGGATTTTAGAGCTTTCTTTGAGAGAAACCCTAGTTTTGGGACTTAGGGTTTATTTTGGGCTTTTTGAACCTAGGACTTTTGAGGCTTGATTGGTTGGTTTAGAACCTTCCTAGGGCTTGGATTGGAAGGGATCTAGCTCTCTTTTGGAGCTTAGGAAAAAATTTCTACTCTTGAGGTGAGTTTTGGCCCTTTTGCTTTTAGGTTAAAGATTGAGCTTATTGCTCTTCGTATCGATTGGATGACACCATTTTTGATGTTCCTAGGGTGCTAGAAAGCTTGTGGAAATCTCCGTTCGGCGAAACGAAAGTTTCGATTTTGGTGGGTTTGACCTAGCCTTTGATATGAGAAAATCTCATATTTGGTGATAAGTGCTTCGTGTACTAATAACTCATGCATTTTCATATTAAATGTATTTATTATGAATTTTAGAGTGCTTAAAATGCTCATATTATATGTAATGAAATTTTGGACCTCTATGTAGTAGAGAGTTGCTTGAGAGAGAGTTGGTTGCATTTAGCATTCTATATGAGATTTGGTTTCATGTTTCTATATAGTAAATGATCTATGATTCATGCGTTTAAACATAAGTTTAATTGAGACATGAAAGATGACAATTGCTATATATATAGGCATCGAACTTGATATCATGTGAATTAGAGAGCTAATGTCATCAAGCCGCATTGAGCTCAGGACATGTGTGAACCTAGTGGATAGGGCCATTGAGGGATTTGGAAAACATGTTGAACATCAAATTGCCTAAGTGTTATCAAGGGGCACTAGGCGTAGCAAATGTTGAAACTTCACATTGCGACTTAAACTAGATCTTCGGGATGCTAGTGACTATACCATGTTAGAGACATGAGGGTTGGATACTTGAGACTTGGACTATGCTTACTTGCCATTTGTGCTCATTCGCACATGCTTGTGAGGGTCGCTCCCTACAAGCCGGCACTCCGGAGTTAGCCTACGTGACTTTTGTTCGCTCGTGCGGTATTGAGAAGCCTACGGGGTCGAGTGGGATAGACACATTCCAAGAGTAGGGATGTTGGGCTACCACAGGCACTTAGGCGGCACAAGCTGGACTACCTTGGGTAGATCCTTAATTGGAAATGAAAATCGACACGGAATTGTATATGAACAATCACTACTAGATAGGTTTAGTAGTTGGATTACATTTACATGCTTATAGCATAGGGTTGAGACATGTAGTATACTTGACAGTTACCTATTTCATCACAGTATACTTGGTTGTCATGATAGAGCTTATACATCATGTATGAATAAAGGTTTGTAACAGTAAACTATTGCCATTGGTCACTTTTTCTTATGATAGAATAGATGTACAACACTTTGACATCGTGCTTATATGAGATATAGTAGTATAGCATTTTATTTATGTTCTCTCTTTCAGCAGTTTATTTACATGCTCCTTTTTATTGCTTATTGCTATTAACGTTACTTACCCTTATTTTTGGGGCCTAGTGGAGCAGGAGCTGAGGTCAATAATTGCCCACTGGTAACTATAAATTATAGTTCTCACGCCCTCTTTTTCTCGATGTTTTTCAGAGCCTTCCACGCAGGGAGAGGCCAGGGATCGCGGAAAGGGTATCGCCTTGGGCTAGCGTGCTTACCGAGGGATCATTCGATAGGTGGTCTACCTCTCGTATTTTCTTTTTGTGAGAGGTTGAGAGTTGTACCCGTATATGTATAGAGACCACCATTTTTGTACTAGAGACGGTTATTGTATTACTTATGGTTACCTTTGTTCGACTAGCTTTATTTTTTAACTTTGGTGTAGATGATAGAACTTTACTGGCTCTGATATCATTAGTTGCTAGTTATTTCACTACTTTTATTTGTTCTATCTCCTGCTTTACTTCCGCTTTTGTTGTAGACGCCTTATATGTGTAGACGTATGGCGGGTCTGGGCGTGCTACCGGGAGGGCCCTCGCCGGTCCCGGGGCGTGACAGATTAATTTGGTATCAGAGCCTAGAGTTGAGTATTAGTGGACCTAGCGAACCTTAGGCCGGTTGGACTATAGGAATTAGGCTCGTGAGAGACGGGGTCTAATTGACTTGTGAGCGAAAGTATCCTGATTGGGTGTCTTGATAACTCTAAAAAGTTAGAGTTGGATCGGAGTGTATGGCTACTAACTTCGCGGAGGGTTACGTTGGCGGCCGACAACGTAACATCGGGAGTTAGTAGTGAATGACACTTCCTTACTTTCGCATGATTTGGGGTTTTATCTATTCGAGCGGGGATGCGACAGCGTGGGTTACTAACTTGCGCTTTTATACTTTGTAGTGACGATGCCGATTACACGCTCCCAATCTGCCGGGGCGGATGATGCGGCACACCCCGAGGAGGTCGAGACCTCCGCTATTTCCGAATCTAGCGAGGTCCGTGACTTGAGGGCCCAGCTTGCGGTTCTCACTGATCTGTTGGCGCAGCTGACGGCAGCGGCGCAGCGACAGGCCGAGGTGGCCCAGCGGCAGGAGGCACGGATGAAGCATCTCGAGGACCTCCTATTTCAGCACGCGGCAGCTTCGAGGGAGACTCAGGCCCCTACACCACCTGCACCAGTTGTGGACGTTGCGCCGAGAGCGCCCTCCCCAGCACCCAGTTCTTCGCGTGCGGCACCGGCGACCGCACCTCCGGAGGAGGTGGTTGCGGCATTACCAGTTCAGAAACCGGCCACGGGGGCAGCTTTTCCCGTGATGGCCGAGGGAGCCGAGCGAGATCGGCTTATGGATCGCCTCAGTGAGTTCAGGAGGTGTAGCCCGAGGACATTTGATGGCGAGAACGTCGACCACTGGATCGCCGAAAAGTGGTTGATGCACATGGAGAAGCTCTTAAGGGACACCTTCGTGGAGGAGCGGGATAGAGTTTGGCTCGCCACTCACTTCCGGGACGGCGAGGCCTATCGTTGGCGGTTGGATATCCAGGACAACCACAACACCGACTTGGCAGCGATTACTTGGACACGATTCAAGGAGCTTCTACTGGCGCACCACTTTCCTACCAGCGTCAAGAGAAAGATGGAGCAGGATTTGCGCAGCTTGCGCCAGGATGAGCGGTCAGTGGCTGAGTACGAGAGGGAGTTTTCCGGATACTACACTGTGTACCGTTTGTTGCGAGGGACGACGAGGACAAGGCCCGCATCTTTGAGCGCGGTTTGCGGCCCTCTATCTTCTGGTTGGTGCAGTCTTTCAACCTCCAGACTTATCGGGAGGTTGTGGATCGAGCTTTGATAGTGGAGGCAGGAGCGGCAGATCTTCAGGAGCGACGCGAGGCCCTAGATAAGGGCAAGGGCAAGAGGCCAGCGGCTGAGGGTGCGAGCCAGACGCACTCACGGAGGTCGCCGAGGCACCCCAGGAGCCGGAGCCAGTCGCGAGGACATGGCCAGTCTACTCAGCGAGGAGGATCCGATCGCCGCCAGGCCCCTCATTGCCTGATCTATGGCGGTTCTCATTATCTGCGGCAGTGTTCACGCAGCCGGGGTAGGTGCTTCTTGTGTGGCCAGGAGGGACACTTCCAGTCGGACTGCCCGAGGAGTCCATTGCCAGCGCCATCTGCGGCATCTGCATTAGCATCACCAGGTCCCAGCCAGGGGACATCTTCTGCGCATCACCAGGCCGGTCGGCCACCTGTCCAGCGGCAGACGGAGGGGTCACGACAGGCCCCGAGCGGGCGCATGTACGCGGCCCAGACTGAGGAGGCGGCGGCAGCCGAGAATGTGGTCGCAGGTATCATTTTACTTTATGGTATTCGAGCTAGAGCTTTGTTTGATACCGGTGCATCTCATTCATTCATAGACCGGCTGTTTGCCGAGTTGCATGGCATTCCACTTGCATCCTTGTTGCTTCCGGGACGAGTTGTTGTGCCCGATCATTCTTTGGACATTCGGGAGATTTGCCCCAGTTGCCCTGTTCGAGTTGGAGATTGGATCATGCCCGTGGACTTGCTAGCTTTGCATAAACTCGGGGAGTTTGACGTTGTGTTGGGCATGGATTGGTTGACTAGGTACTACGCCACTATCGATTGCAAGGATCGAACGGTCACTTTTAGAGAGCCAGGGCGGGCGGAGGTTGTGTACCGAGGATGCCAGAGTTCGCTTTTTGCGATGACGATTAGCTCTTCTCGAGCTCGGCAGTTGATTAGTAGAGGCTGCGTAGCCTACTTGGCTACTGTTGTGTTGCGGGGTGTGGATGACGCCCCTAGGATTAGGGATATCCCCGTAGTGCTGGAGTTTGGAGATGTGTTTCCAGCGGAGCTTCCAGGCATGCCTCCTGATAGGGAGATTGAGTTTGTTGTAAATCTCGTCCCCGGGACTACTCCAATCTCAAATGCACCCTATAGGATGGCACCAGCGGAGTTGAAGGAATTGAAGGCACAGTTGCAGGATCTTCTGGAGAAGGGTTTTGTGCGACCGAGTGTGTCACCTTGGGGGGCATCGGTTTTGTTTGTGAAGAAGAAGGATGGATCACTTCGCTTATGTGTGGACTATCGTGAACTCAATAAAGTCACGATTAAGAACAAGTATCCATTGCCGAGGATTGATGATCTATTTGATCAGCTCCAGGGATCTTGTGTATATTCCAAGATCGACTTGCGGTCAGGATATCACCAGTTGAGGATCAGTCCTGAGGATGTGTCGAAGACGGCTTTTAGAACACGGTATGGACATTATGAGTTTACCGTTATGCCATTTGGGCTTACTAATGCCCCGACAGCTTTTATGGATTTAATGAACCGTGTTTTTAAACCTTACCTAGACAGGTTCGTCGTGGTGTTTATCGACGACATCTTAGTGTATTCCCGGAGTGACGTGGATCACGAGGAACACTTGAGACTTGTACTTCAAGTGCTTCGGGAAAAGAAGCTCCACGCCAAGTTGAAAAAGTGTGAATTTTGGCTCAGAGAGTTGGCGTTTTTGGGCCACGTGATTTCAGGATCAGGCATAGCCGTGGACTCGAGAAAAATTGAAGCTATCAAGAATTGGCCGAGGCCGATGAGCGTGACCAAGATTCGGAGCTTCATTGGTTTGGCCGGCTACTACCGACGGTTTGTTGAGGGATTTGCAAAGTTATCTACTCCCCTCACGAGGCTCACGCATAAAGGAACTAAATTCATTTGGAATGATGCGTGTGAAAGAAACTTTCAAGAGTTGAAGCAGCGATTGACGACCGCCCCAATCCTTACCTTGCCGACTGCTGGAGCAGGGTATGTGATTTATAGTGATGCTTCCTTTAATGGATTGGGCTGTGTTTTGATGCAGGACGGGAGAGTGATCGCGTATGCATCTCGCCAATTGAAGGACTATGAAAGGAACTATCCTACCCATGACTTGGAGTTGGCGGCCGTAGTCTTCGCATTGAAGCTATGGCGCCACTACTTATATGGCGAGCGGTGCGAAGTATATACGGATCACAAGAGTTTAAAGTACCTTTTCACTCAGAAGGAGTTGAACTTGAGGCAGCGCAGATGGTTGGAGCTACTCAAGGATTATGATTTGACGATTCTTTACCACCCGGGCAAGGCTAACGTGGTGGCGGATGCGCTAAGTAGGAAATCGACGGAGAACTTAGCGATGCTTTTGGTTACTCAACCGCCGTTGATCGAGCAGATGAAGCGGTTGGAGTTGGAGGTGGTGGCTCCTGATACACCCTTGAGGCTGATGACTTTGGTGGTGCAACCTACACTTTTGGAAAGGATTAAAGAACAGCAAGCTTCCGACTCGGAGTTGCAAAGGATTCGAGCTAGGATGGTTGATGGTTGCACAGGTGACTTCACTTCAGACGGTGATGGATTGATGCGTTTCCGCGGACGACTTTGTGTACCGGCGGACTTGGGCATTAAAGAGGACATTCTTCAAGAAGCACACCGAGCACCGTATGCTATACATCCGGGAGGCACCAAGATGTACAAGGATTTGAAACTACTTTATTGGTGGCCCGGGATGAAAAAGGATGTGGGTGAGTTTGTTGCCAGATGCTTAACTTGCCAACAAGTGAAGGCTGAGCACCGAGTTCCTGCGGGGAAGTTGCAGAGCCTACCGATTCCAGTGTGGAAGTGGGAAAAGATCACCATGGATTTTGTGATGGGATTGCCGCACTCTCAGGCCGGGCATGACGCTATTTGGGTGATCGTGGATAGATTGACGAAGTCGGCACATTTCATACCTATCCACACTACTTGGACTGGTGAGAGGCTCGCACAGGTTTATTTGGATGAGATTGTGCGATTACACGGGGTACCTACTTCCATAGTATCAGATCGAGACCCCCATTTTGTATCCCACTTTTGGAGGAGTTTACAGGACGCTCTAGGTACGCGTTTGGACTTCAGTACGGCTTTCCACCCCCAGAGTGATGGGCAGTCGGAGCGTACTATACAGATTCTCGAGGGCATGCTTCGAGCCTGCGTGATCGACTTCCAGGGAGGATGGTCGCAGCATGTCACGCCCCGGGACCGGCGGAGGCCCTCCCGGTAGCGTGCCCAGACCCGCCATATGTCTACACATATAAGGCATCTACAAGAAAAGCGGAAGTAAAAGCAAGAGATGGAACAAATAAAAGAAGTGAAATAACAAGCAACTAATGATATCAGAGCGAGTAAAGTTCTAACATCTATACTAATAGTAATAGAACATAAAAGTAAACATAAGTTATACAGTATCAGCCTCTAATACAAAAGTGGTGGTCACTAGTACACTGGTAAAACTCTCAACCTCTCAAAATAAAGTACAACGAGAGGTAGACCACCTAGCGAATCGTCCTCGAAGGAAGCTAGCTCGAAGCAACTCCCTTCCCGCGGTCCCTAGCCTCTCCCGGCGTGGAAGGCTCTGAAAGAAAACACCAAACAGAGGGCGTGAGAACTATAATTTATAGTTCCCAGTGGGCAATTACTGACCTCAGCTCATCGCACCACTAGGCCCCAAAGGAAAAGGAGTGAGTATAATAAACAACAATAAGGATAACCGTAACAACAGTAAGGANGCTCTACCGCCAAACCTATCGGGTGTACACAATGTATTCCATGTATCGGTCCTTCGGAAGTACATCCACGACCCGGCTCATGTGTTGGACGTTACACCTATGGAGCTACGGGAGGATTTGAGCTTTGAGGAACAACCCTTGAGGATTTTGGCTCGCGAGGTAAAAAGATTGCGGAACCGAGAAATTCCCTACGTGAAGGTGCTTTGGAGCAACCACGACGAACGCGAGGCCACTTGGGAGCTAGAGAGCGCATTGCGGGAGCGCTATCCCCATCTTTTTCAGATGGAGGCTTGAGGTACCTTGTTTGTTTCGAGTTTCGCGGACGAAACTCCTTTTTAGGAGGGGTGAATGTAACACACTGGACCTTTGCAAATTGCGAGGTTCGAGTGATTGGTCGTGTTTTGAGCTTTTTCAGATTACTGGTAGGTCGTTGACTGTGTTCCGACCTATGGCACATGTCCCGAGGAGTGTGGTACGAAGCCTTGCACCAAAACCCAAAATTTGGATTTTGGTCAGCTCTCGGATTGGCTGTCTGGCGGGCTTGTACCGGTACAAGGTTGTGCTTGTACCGGTACAGAGCCGAGAACTCGCAAACCCGAGCCTCGGGTTTGCATTTTCGCAGGTCTTGTACCGGTACAATGTTGATGGTTGTACCGGTACAGCCATCGGGCCTATATCGGTACAGTGCCGCAGAACTGCGCACCCGAGCCTCGGATTTGGATTTTCGCAGCTCTTGTACCGGTACAAGATCCCGTGTACCGGTACAAGGAGGCTGATTTCGTGCAGTTTGTTCTGCAGGGGCTTATTTGCGATTGTGGCACCCTTATAACAGCACCCACGCCCCATAGGGCCTCCCTTGTGCTGGAACCTGAGGAGGAGCAAGATAAGGAGCCCCTCTTTTCCCCTATTTGGATTTGATCTCCAATTTCTTGGATTTTGATGGATTTCCCTCTATTTTTCCCTATTGGAGCTATTTCCACCATTGTTGGAGCTTGGAACTTGGATTTGGAGTTTGATTGAGGGAAGATACTTGAAGTTTGAGGACTTGAGCTGGTTTTGAGGCTTCTAAGAGGTAAGTGGCAAGATCCTTTCCTCTAGTTTTGGATTTTAGAGCTTTCTTTGAGATGAAACCCTAGTTTTGGGACTTAGGGTTTA